>NW_006408683.1:1803343-1804768 GCF_000296735.1 Chrysochloris asiatica
GATAGTCTCTTCAACAGATGGTGCTGGCAGAACTGGAAAATGATATGCAAAAGATTGAAACAAGACCTTCACCTCACACCTTATACAAAAACCAACCCAATATGGATTCCAGACCTAAATGTGAATCCCAGAATTATGAAGTATCTTCTGTTCTTCTAGCTGCTCCAGGTTGGTCTTCTTATGCTTTCCAGTGGAAATTTCCAACCTCAAATGATTCTGGATGGGGTTCAAGATACCACCTATGGTCTTATATAATGCAGAGGCTTCTCAGGAAGCTTCCTTCACTGAGCACATGATAGCCCCACTTTAAGTATTCCAATCAGTTAAGGCAGAAGGACTTACAAGCTTTCTGCAGTGATATTTCTGCCTAGTCTTTCTCTCCCCCTCAAGTGGCTATTTATAATGGTATGCCAGGGAAGCCAAGATTCAAAAGACAGCCAAGCATCTTAACATTATTTCCCCCTTTTTGCCCATTCCAACCAAGTCTGAATCTCTGTGTCCCAGAGCCCTGTTGTTCCAGTGTTGTGCAGTAGTTCCTCAACTATGTCTTCTGTGAACTTTGGTGATTCTTCTTGTTCTAGAATGCCAATAATTCTTAAGTTATTCCTCTTCATGTTATCCAGCATGAATCTTAGGCTCTCTTCAGATTTTTCCCCTTTTTTCTCCTTGCTCTTCTATCTTAGCAGTATTGAGAGATTTGTCTTCCAGTTCGCTGGTTCTGGCTTCCTCCTCTTCAATTCTACTCTTTTGCCCTTTCAGTGTATTGTCCATTTCAGATATTTTATTATTAATCATCTGCACCTCTTTTTTGCAGGTTTTGAATTATTTCCAATGTTATATCTATCTTGTTTGATTGCTACTGTAGCACTTTCCTGATTTTTTCCTTATTTTCCTTGACCCCTCTGTGGAGCATTTGAATTTGTCTACATATCATTCTTCTGAATTCTTTCTCAGGCAGATCCAAATCCTGCTCTTCTTCTAATGAGTAGTCTATGTCTGTCTCCAGCTCATTTGTCTCAGTTAATTTTTTTCTGTTTTTAGACATGTGCTGAGATCTTTTGTTGTTTTTTCTTGGACATTTTCAATAGTTAGATGTGTTTTCAATGATTAAATGAATGTATCTTGCTTTGTTGTTAATCTTACTGAGTGTCTCCTGATGGATGTGATCTGGAGATAGGCTTCCCTTTTCACGTGTAATGCCTAGCAGCTGATATTGGCTCCTGTTCGGATGGTGGGATATTATTGGGTATGCTTGTAGCTTGGCTATATGACCAGACTTGCTGCCTCTTCTTGAGTAAGGTAGGAGGAGAAAGCTCCCACCTCCAGAAAAAAAGTGAGACCAAAAGGACCAAAAATAGAAACACTATAAAAGCAGAGATATGCAGATGATACAACCTTGCTTGCTGAAAGTGAAGAAGACTTAAA
>NW_006408683.1:1805325-1826655 GCF_000296735.1 Chrysochloris asiatica
GACATCATTGATGGACTCAAGTGTGGCGGCGGTAGTGAGGTTGGCCCAGGATCGGACATTGTTTCGTTCTGCTGTGCATGGGGTCGCTCTGAGTCGGTTCCGACTCGATGGCACCTGACAACAACAACAACAACATAAAAGCAGAGATGAAAACCACCATTCAAGAGCAAAAATAGAACCATAGCCAAATATCCTGTAACCTTTGCTGTGCAGTCAGTTTGTGTGCACAGTAGAAATTTCCAGCAGTGGGTGAGGTTTTCCACTCACTCAGGTCTCTCCTCTAGTCACTACCATGGAGGTGTGCCGATAGACATTGAGAAATTAATGGTAGAAAGATTGTCCACTGCTTTTATCTCTGAAGGTCAGTTAAGTATCTGTGTACGCACAGCATAATTCTCAAATAGCTGCGCCCTTGTATATAGTAGTTGTTGTTGGCTCTTGCCTTTTATGTTGGGGTTTTACAAGGTGCACATACAGTTAGGCTGTATGACCAGACTTGCTGCCTCTTGTTAGGTAAGGTACGAATGAAGGGTCCTCCTGTTCAGGTCAACTTTACGGCTGAGTCCTAGTCAGACATCATAAGAAATAGCAAAGGATTCGCTTGTGGGACTGCTGGGGCTCCCAGAAATTTCTTCTCTGTGCTATGGGAAAACTGTGGGTGCAATGCTGGACTCTTTTGGGGGTGCACTCTCACCCACCTGAAAGTGTCTGGGCTGAGCAGAGAGGGTTCAGCAAGGGAGAGGAGGAAAGAAAAGTGGAAAATCCATCACATCTCTTTTTCTAGATGCCGATCTGTGGTTTTTAGTGCTGTATCACTATATCAGCCTGGCTGTGGCTCTGCCCTCTGATCTCAGCCCAGGCTGAGGGTCCCACGTACAGTGTCCCAATCACTGTTCTTTCCCTCCACAGGCAGATTTCTCCACTGGAGGGTGTAGGAAAGTGATGCCCCTCAGTTTATATTAGATCCGAAGCTCTGGAGTTGCTCCAGGAAAGCTCTTTCTCTGTTTCTTTCGCACCTTTGCCGAGGAGCTTCCCTTACATGTCTCTGCTTCTCCCACCCTCAGACCATGGATCATTTTCGATGGGACTCAAAGTGGCCTACATCTTAGAGTCCGTTCCTATTTTAGCAGTTCTTTTTTTATATATATGAAGCCTCTGGCTAGGATCATAATTTTGCTTTTCAATTATTTTCTTTACAGCTGTGCTGATTGTGTGTATTAATTTCCCCATCTATTTTGAATTCCTGACTAGTGAGGATTAACATATATGAAGAAAAGTTCGGTGATGAGTATGGTGATAATCATGATGAAGATGACCTCACAATCATGTTAAGAGCACTTACTAGTATCCAACAACTTATTAGGTAAGTCTGTTCTTCTATTATATCTGTAATGAAGATTAGTTCATGTTGTTTTTTTGAGTGCTGTCAAGTGGGTTCGAACTCAGTTTCCTATGAGCAGAATGTCAATATGATCAAGATTACTTTGGTTTACTTGTCATTTTTCCCAGCTGGCTATATTTTTCAGTTCAGTACCTATGCTAATATTTTGCAGCTCAATATACACTTAGAAGAAAAAAGGAAGCCATGAGCAGTTCCAGTACTGAGCATGTTGTCCTTTCACCCCACGTTCTTCCTTTTGACTCTGTCCTTGAAGTGATCTCTAAGAAGTTTCCTGGATTTTGATACATTTTTCCCTCATATCTAATAACTTGGCAGTATCAACCTTTATTATATCTTATTCTATCAAGCAACCTTAAACTCTTGTATTTCCTTTCTATTTTTTTTAAATGGGAGGAGTTTAACTCAAAACCAATTTGATGGGAACAATTTTTTTTAAACTGTGATAGCATTTTTTTTTTTAAGACTTCTTTGTTGTGAATTGGGTCAATGTTTACAGAGCAGCAGATCATCAGTTTTACATTCAACAAATCATACATTTCATTTCATCTCCATGAGTGCAATCCCCTTAATATAACATCTCTTATCCCACTACCTCCCTGTGTTTCTTTTTTCCATTCTCATCTTTTTCCAGCCCTTCTGAACTTGATAGTGATGGTGTGTGTTGGAGTTGGCTCCACAGGAGCAGAAAGAAAGTTTCATCTTTCTCCCGTGGAATAGTTGGTAAATTCCAACTGCTGACCTTGAGGTTAGCAGTCCAACTCTGGTAGCGCTTAGCTACCAGCCCCTGAACTTAGTCCTAGGTAAATGTAAACTGTTTATTCTCAAATGGTTGATTATTCCAAGGTGTGTATACCTCACTAGTGTCATTGTTTCCCCCTAGTAAGATTTTTTTTTTTTTATGACTTTGAGTCTTGTTCCACATTTTCTTCTACTCTATCCAGGACCTTTCAGAACAATGGGTAGTGTTAGCTGGGCACCATCTAGTTCTCCTAGTCACAGAGTTGTGGAGACTGATGTTCACATGGTCCATTTTTTCCGTGGATTAATCATTTCCAAGCATCTTCAGCTTTCATCACTGTTCTTTCCTCCAGAGAGGGAGAAATCAATAGCTGTGCATTGAATTTTTAAGATCCCAGTCACTACTCACCAAAGTAAGATATAGAACATTGTCTTTGTGAACCATGTTATACAAATTGATCATGGCCCTGAGGCTATGGTCCTGAGCCCCCTGCCCAGCAACTCATTCTCTCAAGGTGTCTGGTAATGTCTAAGAAGTTTTCATAACTTTGCCACCTGTACGCTCCACAACATTCATGGATAGGTTTTCAGCAAAGGTAAATATACATGTATAAATGTCCTGTCGAACCTTCATATATTTGTGGGTATATTCACTCTGTGATAACATTTCATTATGATGGGTTTTGTCATTGTCAGTGCATTTGGTGCAAAGCTGCCAAGATTTTGAATGACCTGCTCCAGCCTTGTTTTTCCATACATCATACTTTTAGTGTGCAGGTTTACAGAATGCATGGCTTGTTGTTTCTGCACACATTGTCTCATTCAGTTCTCACTACTATTATATGGTGTAAATATTCTCAACTACTGATGGAAAGAAAATAAAACTTATATAATTTAAGTAACTTGCCCCAAAATTCATATTTAATAAGAAGGCAAGGTGTCTTTGAATCATTACATTTGTTACTTGCTGTTGAAGCAGCTCGAACCTTATGCATAACAGAACAAAATGTTGCCTGATACTCTACTATCCTTATGATCATTCTATGTTTGAGCTCATTGTTGCAGCTACCGTGGCAATCTATCTCATTCATTGTGGATTTCCTTTATTCATTGGTTGCCTGCAAAACACGATGTCCGTTTCTGGTGACTGGTCTTTCCTGATGATATGTCCAAAGTAAGCAAGCTGAAGTCTCACCATCTTCACTTCTAAGGAACATTCTGGTTGTATTTCCTCTTGTTGTTGTTGTTGTTAGGTGACATCGAGTTGGAACCAACCCATAACAACCTTATGCACAGCAGAACAAAACACTGCCTGATCCTGGGCCAACCTCACTACTGTTGCCACGCTTGAATCCATTGATGCTGCCCCTTGGCCAATCCATCTCATTGGGGGTCTTCCTCTTTTTCTATGACCCTCTACCTTACCAAACATGATATCCTTCTCCAGCGACTGGTCCCTCCTGACAATATGTCCAAAGTATGAGAGATGAAATTTGGCCATCTTGGCCTCTAAGGAGCACTCTGTATTTCCTCTAAGAGTTATTTAGTCATTCTTTTGACAGTTCATGGTATATTAAATAGTTCTCTGTTGGGCTATTCCTTATGATTTTAAAGAGGATTCATGACAGGACATAGACAATGATATACAGTGATCTATGAGAATGACAACATTTTCTTTTCATTTCTTGTTTAAGATATCCCAGGACATTTTAATTTTTGTTCTTGAAAAAAGGTTCCATAAAAATAAATTAAATATGTGGGTCAGCTGTAGCAAGCTAATGATAACATCTCTTTAAGAATGCTGTAAATTTCCACAAAGTGAACCTGGCCTTTCTCTGGCTTCATTCAAATTAAAAATAATCTCAGAAAAGAACTTTTCCATTGTCCATTCAGTTCTTTTTAGCAACTTAATTTGACAGGAAATATAGAAATATTAATAGCACTAATCTCTGTGTAATAGAAATATGTTTTTTTTCCTTTTTGATAAGTTTTATTTTATAAAACATCTAAAATGAACATTTTTTTGTAGCAAGAAAAGAAGTTATAAAAGTTACTTCTGAAAATTCTTTCCTTAGGAGAGTTTTGTGCTTTTTCTTTTCTAGAAGCTATAGATTTTATATTTGGGAAAGGGATTGGGGAAGGGACTATAATTTGAGATCATGATGAACTCCTAAGACAGGCATTAATTTTTTATAGATTGATATCACTCAGCTTTGCTGTCTTCCCTACAAAATGCTATAGATTCATATTTTCCCCCTAGTTTTTCATTTCAGCTTTCCCTGATTCTGCTAATTTTGAGCCCATTGCTGCTGCTACTGTGCCAATCCATCTCCTTGGGGGTCTTCTACTTTTTCACTGACATTTCACTTTACTAAGCATGATGCCCTTCTCCAAAGACTGGTTTGAACTGATAACGTATCAAAAGTATGAGAGATGAAGTCTCAATATCCTGGCTTTGAAGGAGTGCTCTGGCTGTACACAGATTTGTTTGTTCTTCTATGATATTTTAATATTTTTGTACAATACCATAACTCAAATGCATCAGTTCTTCTATGGTATTCCTTGTTTAGTGTCCAACTTTCATATACATATGAAGCTTTTGAAAATATCATGGTTTGGGTCACAAGCATCTTAGTCTTCAAACTGATACCTTTGCTCTTGAACACTTTAAAGAATTCTTGTGCAAGAGATTTACCTAATGCGATACTTCATTTTATTTCCTGACTGTTGCTTCTATGAACATTGATTGTGTATCTGAGAAAAATGAAGTCTTTGATAATTTCAATCTTTTCTCCATTTATCATGATGTAATTTATTGGTCCAGTAGTTAGAATTTTTGTTTTCTCTACATGAAATGCAATTCATACTGAGGTCTTTGATCTTCATCAGTAAATATTTTAAGTCCTCTTTGCTTTCAGAAAGCAAGGTATCATCTGGATATTGCACTTTATTAATGTGTCTTCCTCCAGTCATGATGCCATGTTCTGCTTCGTGTAGTCCAGCTTCTCAGATTATTTGCTCAGCATACAGATTGAATAAGTATGATGAAAGAATACAACCCTGGCACAACCTTTCCTTATTTTAAACCATAAATTATCTCCTAGTTCTGTTCAAACTTGATCTATGAACAGGCTCCTCATGAGTACAAGTAAGTGTTCTAGAACACCCTTTTTTTTAATGCTATCCATAGCTTTTCCATCGTCTCTTTCCGCAGATGTAGCCAATTTGATTTCTATGTAGTCCATCTGGTGAGGTCCATGTGTATAGTCATCTCATGCTGTCTAAAGAAGGTTTTTGAAATGAGAAAATCATTGGTTTTGCAGAATTCTATCATGCGTTCTCTAGCATTGTTTCTGTCACCAAGGCCATATTTTTCAACTACTGATCCTTCTTCTATGCATTCCAATCACCAGTAACGATCAATATATCTTGATTGCATGTTTGATCAGTTTCAGATTAAAGAAGCTGGTAAAAGTCTTCTATTTCATCCTCACTGGCTTTAGTGGTTGGTTTGTAAATTTAAATAATAGTGGTATTAACTGGGCTTCCCTGTAGGCGCATGGATATTATCCTATCACAAACAGCGTTGTACCTCATGACTGATCTGGATATGTTCTTTTTGACAATGAATGCAACACCTCTTCAATTTGTCATTCCCAGCATAGTAAACCATGTGGTTGTCAGATTCAAAATGACCAATACCAGTCCATTTCAGCTCACTGATGCCTAAGATATCGATGTTGATGCGTTCTATTTCATTTTTGACAACTTCCAATTTTCCCAGATTCATACTTTGTACATTCCATGTTTCAATTTTCAATGGATGTTTAGAGCTGTTTCTCTTCATTTTTAGTTGTGCCCCATCAGCAAATGAAGGTTCCACGGGCTTTTCTCCAACGGAGTTTACTCCATTCATGTTATCACGGTCATCTCTACTTTGAGGAGGCAATTCTTCCCCAGTTGCATTTTGAGTGCATTCCAATCTGAGGGGTTCATTTTCTGGCACTATATCTGACAGTGTTTCTCTGCTATTCATAAGGTTTTCAATGACTAAATATTCAGAAGTAGTTCGTCACCCTTTTTCCTAGTCTGTCTTTGTCTGGAAGCTCATCTGAAACCTGTCCACCATGGTTGACCCTGTTGGTATTTAAAATACCAGTGGCATAGCTTTCAGAATCACAACAACTCACAAGCCACCACAGTACGACAAACTGACAGATGAGTGGTGGCTGTTTGGTTTTAAGTGGAAACTGTCACTTTAAATTTTGAGGAGATCTGTGTATATGCATAGTAGAACCCTCCAGGGGAGTGGGTGGGGGTCCATTCTCAGGCATCCCCTCTAGTCACCAGAATGGAGGTGCGCAGACAGCGAGAGACCAATGAACAGATACAAAAAAGAATGTCCACACCTGTATCTCCGTGGTTCTGTCAGGCATTTGTGGCTGTTCTGATCCTTCCCCTGCTTGGTCTCTCTCAATATGGTGGCTCTGGGAGCAGCTGATCATCTTGAATTAGAAAGCAATGGATTTCTTCACTCTGCTACAAATCCACCTAGCTGTAAGCCTTCTAAGCTTCTAAATATTCCCTTATATGTGGTTCAGAGTTCTAGCACCATTCCCTGAGCCTTATTGGTCCAGTATTCTGTGTTGTTGCTGACAGAGCTCATTACTGCATGTCTACCTGATCTGCCATCTTGAAATCTTGGCACACCTGACCGAAGCCATGGCATTTTCAATAACCTCATATACATGTGAAAGCTGGACAGTGAATAAGGAAGACTGTAGAATAATTGATGCTTTTGAGTTATGGTGTTGGAGGAGAATATTGAAAGTGCCATGGGCTGCCAAAAGAACCAATAGATGCATTTTGGAAGAAGTGCAGCCAGAGTGCTCCTTGGAGGTCAAGATGGCCGAACTTCATCTCTTATACTTCGGACATATTGTCAGGAGGGACCAGTCACTGGAGAAGGATATCATGTTTGGTAAGGTGGAGGGTCAGAGAAAAGAGGAAGACCCCCAACGAGATGGATTAACTAAGTGGCAGCATCGATGGACTCAAGCATGGCAACAGTGGTGATGTTGGCCTAGGATCAGACAGTGTTTTGTTCTGCTGTGCATAAGGTTGCTATGGGTCGGTACCGACTCGATGGCATCTAACAACAACAAATCCATAGTTTGTCATGATTCACACAGTCAAAAGCCTTTATATCGTCAGTAAAACACAAGTAAACAACTTTCTGATATTCTTTGCTTTCAGACAAGATCCATCTGACATCAGCAATGATAACCATAGTTCCACATCATCTTCTGAATCCAGTTTGAATTTCTAGGCAGTTCTCTGTCAATGTACAATTGAAGCCATTTTTTTAATTACCTTCATCAAAATTTTACTTGCATGTGATATTAGTGATATTGTTACATAACTTCCACATTCTGTTAGGTCACCTCTCTTTGGAATAGACACAAATATGGAAGTCTTATAATCAGTTGATCAGGTAGCTGTTCAAATTTTTTGGCATAGATAAATGAGTGCTGCATCAGTTTGTTGAAATATTTTTATTTGTATTCTGTCAATTCCTAGAGAATTGTTTTTTGTCAATGCATGCAGTGTAGCTTGGACTTCTTACCTCAGTATCATAATTTCTTGATTATATGCTACTTCTTGAAATGGTTGAATATTGACTATTGCATTTTGGTACAATGATTCTGTGTATTCCTTCCATTTTCTTTTGATGCTGCATCATTTAATATTTTCCCCATGTTTTTGTTGTTAAGTGCTATCGAGTAGTTTCCAACTCATAGTGACTCTGTATAGGGTTTGCAAGGAATGGCTAGTGGGTTTGACCCACCGACCTTTAAGTAGTAGTGCAGCGCTTCTCTTATAGTGCCACACATTGTAAGTTGTAATAGTTAGGGTTTTGTAGCAAGTTGACTAGGCCAGAATTTCCAGAGATTTAGCAGTTGAAATGTGCTTATCCCAATGGTGATAAAACCTAATACAGGCATAGTTAATTTTATGATGAATAGCTATGAAAAGCCAATCAGTTAAAGGGATCCTTCCTTGGGGTGTGGCCTGCTCCCAATACAATGGACACAAGGGAAAGACTCTTTCTCTCTCTTCCTCTGGGAACCTGGGACTCTGCAAGTGTAAGCCATTTCTTGATAATAAACTTCTCTTTATACATATATACATATATATGTTTCACTGGTTTTGCTTCTCTAGAAAACCTGGCCTAAGACATGTGGTACTGAGAGTGGGGTTCTAGAGAAACAAAATCACAAGGATGAGTTTTCTAAATTGGTTCTCAAGTCTGACTAATTTTAAAGGTACTGATACAGGGTGGAGACATGTCTGACCTCCACTTCACAGGAATTGGCCTTTGGGTGATTTTGAGCTTAGTCCTCTTTTCCTCTTGTGGAGTCAGAGGAAGTCAGACATGGTCCCCACTTGATTTAAGTAGCTATCGTCAGGAGCGGGATTCATTGTAATGACTTCAGACTCATGAAAGTATGAGGTTTTGTAAGAGAAACGAACAAGAGGCATGGTAAGTGAAACTTGATTTTTGGATGCTTAGTTTGGATTTTGTTACCTATACTGACTGAAAGAAGGAGCTCTGGGAACATAGTGGTTACGAATCGGGCTGCGAACCTTATGGTCAGCAGTTCTACACTACCAGCTGTTCCACGGGAGAAAGATGAGGCTTTCTGCTCCCTTAAGGATTTACAGCCTCGAAAACCCTGTACAGGGTCGACTCCACGGCACCTAACAACAACAACCCTCAGGGTCAGCAGTTCTAAACTACCAGTTGTTCCGCGGGAGAAAGATGAGGTTTTCTGCTCCCATAAACATTTACAGCCTTGGAAACCCTGTACAGGGTCGCTATGAGTCGGAACCGACTCCACGGCACATAACAACAACAACAACAACTGACTGAAAGGAATGTAAGGGATAAAATGCTTCAGTGGAGGGGACAGCAGAAGCTTCTATAGTTGCCTGGAGTCGATGTCATGCTGGTTTAACAGGATGGTTGATAGGAGGGCCAGGGCTTACTGAATCTACCCTGCTAGAGGCTCAAGGTCAATTGTGAAAGAATGGGTTTAGTCCAATGGAAAAGAAAATATTGAACTTGGATGTTTTATAAAGGTTTATGTGTTTGAAAGCCTTATGGATATTGGTTTCTCTTACCTATTACTATAAAATAGACATACATATGTGATAGAAATGAATATTGAATCTGATGATTATAGAGAGTTTGTAATCCCACCTTCATCCTATACTTGATTAGATTTGCTAAAAGGGGATTTAGAATTTGCTCAGAAAGAAATAGGCTTTTTGCTTTAAGCCTTTGTAGAGTATGGGGCCTTAGGTGGGATCCTCAGCCCCATCCAGAATCTTTAAAGTTAGGATATTTACATTTGAAAAGACAGGCAGACCAACACAGAACGTCTGGGAGAAGAGGAGATTCATAATTGAAAGAAAGCAGAGAAGAAAGCCGACAGTTTTGTTCTTGAGACTCAAGCAAACTGTTTTCTTTGGAAGTGTCAAAGCAAGGAAAGTTGGCCCATCAGAGAAAACCCCCTTCTAGGACTTAAAGTTAAAGGGAACCAGCAGCCAAATGCTTGCTGGTGACCACCTGGGTCTAATTGTGAGTGAAATTGGGAGAACTGCAGCAATGAAAACACAGGCTGGCTTTGGACTTGTTTTATTAGCACACATTGACCTTGAGATGAGAGAAGATGAAAGCTATCTGGTCTGAAGTTTAGGGAGTTGTGTGAACTCCTGAGCCCACATGCACAGACCTAGCCCTTGGAGGATAAGACTGAAAGTGATGGGGCAATTGGTCTGAAGTGTAGGGAGGTGTGTGTGAACACCCAAACTTGAAGCTAGCACCCATTTGACCTAGTTTGGATGGCTAGGGCTGAGTTGTGACCAGAGCTCCACCAGATGAAGATAAAGGTGTTTGATACTCTGAGCAAGTGTCAATTACTACAATTTGTTGGACTTGACTTTTGCTTATGGATGCAGTTGATCAAAATTCCAACCAGAATGGAAGATTCTTTCAATCAAGGAACAGGCTTGTCTCTTCAGTGTACTGGGTTGATAGGCATAGGCAATTTAGATATTGGCTATTAAAAATGGGCGAGATATTAAGGGATGAAGTGGCTAGCTTACAAGCTTTCATGGTTGTGCTAGTTTCAGAATGAAAGTGATACAGTAGAATCCCCACTGATTAGTTTTCCTCTTTTCCAGATGTGTCTAGTGAGATGGGATGGGAAATGATGCTAATAGGATTTTATGATTCAATTGTGAGTAATTGTTAGCAGGATCAATTGTGATTGTCAAAACTGTAGTTCTAGAAGATGTGTAACTAAAAGGGGAAAGTAGTTAATCTTTCATTTCAGGAACAGACAATTCCAGGACCATTAGGTGGAATGTGGGGTCCCTGCCTGGAAAAATGGCAACTGCAGAGATGACAGCAGAGGTGATAGCATGGAGAGACATAGCAGCTATGGACTGGACTCTTGGCC
Organism: Chrysochloris asiatica; assembly: GCF_000296735.1. Classification (NCBI taxonomy): domain Eukaryota; kingdom Metazoa; phylum Chordata; class Mammalia; order Afrosoricida; family Chrysochloridae; genus Chrysochloris; species Chrysochloris asiatica. The sequence goes on from NW_006408683.1 coordinate 1,815,994, forward strand.
CATGGACTGAGTAGGCTGTGTGACTATGGGCAGGAGGCTGACTTGCAGAATGCACCCTTTGGACATTTAAATGAATATTTTTTACTTTGGTATGTATGCATCAATGCTTTTGCTTTGTTCATTTGTGATATATAAGATGTAAATGAGGCTAGTGCATACTCACTTATGAATGTTTTAATTGTATCATGTTAGATGCAAGTATTACTTTACAATTTTCTTTATTTAGGGATTGTACATGTAGTTTATAGGTGTCAAGTTGACAAAGGTGGGCTATAATAGTTAGGGTTTGTGTCAACTTGACTAGGCCACGATTTCAAGATGTTTAGCAGTGGAGATGTGTTCAATTCCATGATGATGAAACCTAATACAGGCATAGTTAACTCTATGATAAATGACTATGAGCAGCCAATCAACTAAAGGGATGCATCCTTGGGGATGTGGCTTGCTCCCAATATAATGGACATGCAGGAAAGGCTCTCTCTCTTCCTCTGCGTTCCTAGTACTCTGCAATTTTAAGCCATTTCATTGATAATAAAATTCCCTGTCTATATATGTACATATAGATGTTTCCCTGATTTTGCTTCTCTAGAAAACCCGGCCTAAAACATAATTTTTTTTCCTTCAGTTCTTTCGGCTTGAGCAATGCTGAGTGTGTTCTTCTCTTTTAATTTTCTAACTCCGGTCTTTGCACATTTTATTGTCATACTTGACTTTATCTTTTTGAGATGCCCTTAGAAATTTTCTTTTCAGATCTTTTATTTCCTCATTTCTTCCATTTACTTTAGCATTTCTATGCTGAAGAACAGCATTTATTCTCTTCTGACATCCATTTTGGTCTTATCTTTCTTTCTTGTCTTCTTCATGAACTTTTGCTTTCTTCCTGTATGATGTTTTTTATATCATCCCACAGGTTTTCTGGTCTTCAGTCATTAGTGTCTAATGCATCAGTTCTGTTCTTGAAATGGAGTCTTATTTCAAGTGTGATATTTCAAGGTTGTGTTTTGACTCCTGTAATTTACTTCAGCTTCAGTCTGAACTTGCATATGAACAATTGATGGTCTACTCCCCAGTCAGTCCCTGGTCTTGTTTTGGCTTTTTCATTGTGTCAATTTGATTCCTGTGTATTTCATCAGGTGAGGTCCATGTGAATATTCACCTTTAATGTTGTTTTAAAAAGGAAGTTTCAATGAATAAGTCATTGATCTTATAAAATCTATCATGTGATCTCCAAGATAATTTCTATCACCAATGCCATATTTCCCAACTACTGATCCTTCCTCTTTGTTTCCAACCTTTGCATTCCAATCGTCAGTAATTATCAATGCATATTGATCCCATGTTTGATCAATATCAGACTGAAGAAGCTTTAGAATTCTTTTTCATCATCACTGGCTTTAGTGGTTGGTGTGTAAATTTGAATAACAGTGTTATTAATTGGTTTTCCTTGCTGCATATGGGTATTATCCTATCATAGACAGCATTGTACTTCAAGACAGATTCCTTCATTAAAACTATTTTTAAAAAATGACCAACACACACACAGGGCAAAAACAAACCTATCTCCATTATTCTTTCTGTTCCTTTTCATTACTTTTTCCTTTAATTACCACAGCTCAGTAAACACATAAAAGGCCATTGAAGACTATCCCCTCAACACCTTTTCCTTTTGCCCTTTATTCTTTTACTGATGAATTACAATGATATTTGAACTTACTCACAGTAGTAGCTTCCTACCTTTTGTGGAAGATTGCTGAAAGTCCTCAGAACTTTCTTCATCCTCTCCTTCCATCCATGAATCCTTGTGGGGTATATCTTCTACCTTTGACACTCATGTATTTCACTAGAGCATATGCAGTTCTCACCATTCCAGTTCTCTAGGTCAAAAGTAGCATGATGCCATTAATTCAGTAGATTAATGTGATGTTCTGCTTCTACAAATGGTCAAGGTCCATATGAGCTATATTGTGATAGAAAGAAGAGTTGACATTGTCTCATGGCAAGATTGTGACTGTACTCTGCTGCCTTGTAAAGCAAACTGGTTTTTATTCTCATTGCTAGTGGTGATTAGAAAGATTGTAGTCATCATATCAATGTGCCAGAGACTGGTTAATTTATTTCAGTAAAGATACAACATCTGGCACAGCAACGGCAACTAGATAACGTTACTCAACATCTGCCTTGATCCACCTGATTTTCACAGGTGAATAAAATGAAGATATTATGGGGTCACCACCCTGCATCCGTTTGATAGTCTCTGCAGTTCTTTGTGGGATATAGTACTATGTTGGCTGGAGGAGGTGAATTTCAAATACTTCTTTACAGCTATTCCTATCATAATAACTCATTCCATAGATCAGGTATGCAATAAGGATACTGTCTTAGACTGGGTTTTCTAGAGAAGCAAACCCAGTGAAATTGATATAGCTATAGATATATAGAATCCTGATGTGGCAATGTGGGTTAATACGCTGAACTGCAAAGTCATTTTGAACAGCAAGGTTGGTGGTTCAAGCTCACCAGCCACTCCTTGGAAACAACAATAGATACAGATATAGATATAAATAGATGTTGTTGTTAAGTGCCATCAAGTTGGTTTCAACTCACAGTAACTCTGTATGAAATTTCTGAGGAGCAGCTGGTGAGCTTGAGCCACCAACCTTGCATTTCAAACTGACCTTGAAGTCCATCACATTGACCCACAGTGCCACACCAGGACTCCAGATAGATAGATAGATAGATATAATGAGAAGTTTATTATGAAGGAAATGGCTTACAGTAGTAGAATCTCAGGTCCCCAGTGGAAGATAGAGAGAACAAGCCTTCTCCGCTGTCCATCATATTGGGAGCAGACCACATCCCCAAGGAAACATCCCCTCAATTGATTGGTTGCTCATGGCCACTCATCATAGAGTTAACTATACCTGTATTAGGTTTCATCGCCCTGTGGATAAGCACACCTCAACTACTAATCCAACCCAGTTAAGTTGGCACAAATCCTATTATAGTCCACCCCTTGTCAACTTGACATCTTTACACTATATACATACTCTCTAAAGAAAATTGTAAAGTCATACTTGTGCCTAACATGATATAAATGAAAAACATACAACAAAAACACTCTGGCCCACTTTACTTCTTATATATCACAAAAGAACAAGCCAAAATATTTGATGCACAGATACAAAACAAAGCAAAAAATATATATTCATTCAAATGTCCAAAGGGCACATTCTGCAAGCCAGCCTCTTGCCCATAGTCACACAGTCTTCCTTACTCCATGGTCCTAGAGTCCACAGCTGCTATGTTTTTCTTTGGTACTGTCTCTTCTGTCATCTCTTCTGTTACCACTTTTCCAGGCAGTGGTCCCAGGTACCACTCACACTCTTCCTTCTTGATGGTCCTAGGATTGTCTGTTCCTGAAATGAAAAATAACTACTCCCCCCTTTTAGTTAGTTACACATCTTCTATAATTACAGTTCTGACAATCACAATTAATCCTACCAACAATTACTTACAATTGAAATCATAAAATTCTATCAGCATCATTCCCTACCCCCCTTTCACTGGATCCATTTGGAAAAGAGGAAAACTAGACATTTGGGATTCTTCCTGGCTAAGTACACCCATAAGAGCTAGTAAGCCAGCTATTTCATGCTTTTATAGTCCCCCATTTTTGATTTGTTGTTGTTGTTGTTAAATGCTGTCAAGTCAGTTTCGACCCATAGCAGCCCTGTATAGGGTTTCCAAGAAGCAACTGATGATCCTGAACTGCTGACCTTGCAGCTCAAACAACCTTGCAGTCCAGCGCATTAACCCACAGTGCCACACCAGGACTCTCCATTTTTGATAGCCAATGTCTAAATTGCTCGTCCCTATCAACCAAGGAGCTCTGGTAGCGTAGTGGTTATGAATTGGGCTGCGAACCCCAGGGTCAGCAGTTCGAAACTACCAGCTGTTCTGCAGGAGAAAGATGAGGCGTTCTGGTCCCGTAAAGATTTACAGCCTCGGAAACCCTGTACAGGGTTGCTATGAGTCGGAACCGACTCCACGGCACATAACAACAACAACAACAATCAACCTAGTATACTAAGGAAACATGCATGTTCCTTGATCTGAAAACCTGTCCATTCCAGTTGGAATTTTGAGCAACTGCATCCATAAGCTTGCTCACAGTAGAAAACATCTTTATCTTCATCTGGTCCAGTTGTGGTCAGCTCATCCCTAGCCATCCAAGCAAGGTCAAATGGGTACCAGCTTCAAGTTTGGGAGTTCACAACATCACCCTGAACTTCAGATCAGTTGGCCCCATCACTCTCAGCCCTAGCACCCAGTGGCTAGGTCTATACTGGTGGGCTCAATTTCTTAAACTTCAGACCAGCCAGCCTTTCCTCTCATCTCATCTCAAGATCAACCGGTGCCAATATATCCAAACTCAGCCTGTGTCGTCATTGCTGCATTTCTTTCAATTCCAATTCCATCAGGCGGTCACCAGTCATCATACTAGATGGCTCGCTGGTTCTCTTTAACTTTCAGTCTGCCCAAATGTCTCATTTTCCTGTCCTAGGGTCTCATACATTCCCTATCAGAGCTCTGGCATTGGCAAAGAAGACCTCTCAAAGCTGAGCATCCACTATCTTTTGTAGATCAACCACCCTCATAACTAAATTCTTGTCCAAGGTGCAGAAGACAAAAGTCTTAAAAAATGATACTATGGAGGCTTTCTGACTATCATATCCTGTCTAAATTGACACTTGACTAAACTGACCCTTCCATTTTCTTTTTCAAAGCTACCCACTCAATTTCACACCCATATCATATCATTACTCTCTTGGCATAAGATAAGCCTCAGCGTTTACCTGCATCTATCCCAGTCTGTCATTGATGAAATTCTTAATGACTAAGATGCAGTTATTACTACTGACTAGTTGCATGAATAATTTCTTTTAGAAAGATCAGCACAAGGCTGGTCCCTATGAGTTGGAGGTTTGATTTTTTTCATAATATACCATTCAATAAGGAGTCCTGGTAATGTAGTGGATTATGAGCTGAGTTGCTAACTGCAAGGTCAGCAGTTCAAATCTACCAGTCACTCCGCAGAAGAAAGATGAGGCTTTCTGCTCAGAAATCCTATGAGTTGGAACTTACTCACTAGTACATGACTACCATCTCCATTTGTTTTTGCTCAGTGCCGTCGAGTCGGTTCTAACTCATAGAGGCCCTGTATAGGGTTTCTGATTGTTGTTGTTGTTGTTATGTGCTGTGGAGTTGGTTCTGACTCATAGTGACCCTGTATAGGGTTTCTGAGACTGTAAATCTTTACGGGAGCAGAAAGCCTCATCTTTCTCCTGAGAAACAGCTGGTAGTTTCGAACTGCTGGCTGTGAGGTTAGCAGCCCGATGATTTGTATAATCCTTATATCAATCACCACTCTTCCCTTCCCTCAAGTCCCAGGGTTCTGCAACATGCTACAATGTCTCACAAAACTCACAATTGTCAAAAGAAATGGTTTATACAATTGTAGAAGCTGGCAAGTCCCAAATCCATAGTTTAGAGATCAGTCTGGAAGAATTTTCTCACTCATGTAGTCTCAGGAGCTGAGGAACTCAAATCTGAAGGTCAAATCTGCTGGAGCCGGTGAATCAGGTCAGGTGATGGGTCAAAAGTCCCACAAACTGGAGGTCAGACATAATGAGCCAGATGTAAGGTCCAGGACAAGAGAGGAATTTTTCCAAAGTAATCTTATAAATTGGACTAAGACCATTGCCCCAAGGAAAACCAAGTGTGGTGACTTGAATCACACTCTCTAGTAAGGTGGGGACATCTTTAATCCTTAGTTCCATTGTTATCTTTACTCCTTACAAATTCATTTCAAAATTGGTTCATAATCACAGGCATAGAAGTTAGGATTTATACTATATCACAAAATGGCCATAATAAATAATTAGCTGCCCTGCACCAGTGAACAATTAAGACTTCTTTCTAAAAGCTTTTTTCTCTAAGATCACTTCTGGTTCCAATTGTCTTAGACTGAGTTTCTTCTAAAAGTAGAGTCTAAAATAAAGGCTTGCATACAGGCAATTTATTTGGGGGAAAGGAGGGATGAGGAATAAGGATGAGGGATTAATAAGAACAAAACATAGAAGGAAGAAACAACTATCGAAGTTGTGTTATTAAATTGGTCATTATTGTGGACAACTGAGACTGGATCCTACTGCAATGCCTATAAGGACCTAGGTAAATTGTGCCTCAAAATTGTCCACTTGAGTGTTTCCCATTGGTCAAGTTGTTTCAGAAAATGAGACTGTCAGAGTTGCACAGACATTTTGTCAGAATGACTGAACTAGAACTCACAGACAAACAACAGGACAGAAGGTGGGAGAAATGTGGTACAGCTGAGTACTAACAGGTTACACCTGCACATAGGCCAACAGCTACAGTGTACAAGATGTGTTCAATATACCTCCTCTTTCAGAAGTTGTTGTTAGCGGCTGTCAAGTCATCTCCCACTTGACAGCCACTCATAGCCACCTCATGCACAATGGAACAGAAAGCTGATTGGTTTTGCACCATCTCCATGATCAGTTGTGGATCAGACCCTTATGATCTATAAGGTTTTCATTGACTGATTTTCAGAAGTAAATCACCAGGTTTTCTTCCTAATCCATCTTAGTCTAAAAGTTCCGCTGTGTTTAGCCACACAGGAGCTTCCATTGACAGAAGAGTGGTGACTGAACTTTAGATGCATTGGCCAGAAATTGAACCTAGGTTCCCACATAGAAGAGTAGAATTCTAATACCAAACGACTACTAATGCTTCACTTCACAGAACATGTTGTTATATGCTTTCGAGTCAGTTCTGACTCATAGCAATGCTGTATCTAAACTTTCTATTACATTTTTCCATAACTCCAATTTTCTTCTGGGTACAATCTCAACAGAGCGTCATTCTCCATCTGTAAAACTTAACCTAGCAACACTCCTATTACCTAATAATTCTATTCACCCAGTTCCTCTATAATGCCCTTTGTGAATTATCAGATAAATACTCTTTCCTCAGATTGTTGCTCATATAATTTAACTCCTCCAGGTCATCAATTATAATAAATCTGTGACTAAGATTTCTAGGTCAGGCCCCCTGGGACACCGACTCTGGGACAGAGATTGTGTGCAGGAAGTTTATTGGCAAGTGTCTTCGGGATCAACAACAATGAGGGAGAGAAGAAAGTGGGGCTGGGCAAAGGGAGAAGGTGACTTGTGCAGCCAGACAAGGGCCAGGCCACAGTCAAAGGAGGGCTCATGATAGCCTATCTTAATCCACTTGACACAAAGGGGACTGGGCCTTTATATATATATATATGTATGTATATAGATAGATAGATAGATAGATAGATAGATAGATAGGCATAGATATATATAGATATATAGATACAGATACATAGATATATAGATATATATAGATGTGATCTATCAGGCAATGACTGAGGACTGATACAGAAATTTGTTAGGCTATGTCCTTGTGGCAGGCAGCTCTGTTTGACAGAACATTTCCTGGAAAGTGATTCAACCATCAGCTGTCAACATTCCCAAAGCTGGGGAAATGTTCTCTCAATTTTGAAGAGCAGATCTGGACAGTCCATCCTAGTATAAACTACAGTCAACCTTTTCTACTGCTTGAGTTTTTTTATTTTTATAATAAAGTCTGCAAATTTTTCTTCCAGGATTCTGGTAAATTCGTTTTCTGGGAAACTTAAAAGAGAAATGTTAGTGAAAAAACCACAGCCTCTGTCATGCAGTAATGGATCCATAGATGCCAAATGATCATCTTTCTCATCTATTATCCGTACTACATTCCTCTCTCCCTTGACTAGCATGTCTGATGGTCTCAGCAGCTTACCTAGTGAGGTGAATAGGATAATCTCTCTGATGTGTTTGGGGGTCTAGTTGTCAAGCACTTCTCAGGTTACTACTGTGGTACTTGCTTTTTCTGTGTTCCCTGATGGTAATGGTCGCCCTATGGGAACCATAACTTCTAAATCCACAGAGCCTAGAGTTAAAGGATATGATAGATTCCCTTACTAGGTCACTGATAGTAATGGTAAATGGAGTCACTCCTACTTCTCTTTGTTTCTCAAGCCTGTGTATTCTGTGACACAGCACCATATAGAAGTAGCTAATTTAGGCTGTGTACTTGTAACACGGTATGTATTTGCAAGCTGGAAACTCAGTGGTGCCTTCAAAGGCCATTCTGTCATTTTAGCAGGTAGGTAGATTCTGGATGGTACAGTATTTGATAAGACCAGTTGGTTCCATGCTCATGTATCCACTCTCACACTCCTTTGTTGCAAAATGGGGCCCTAGTACAATGTACAATTATGTGAAATACCATATTGTGGATAAAACATATAAGCTTTCAGAAAATATTGCTGACTAAGACCCTGTAGGCCAAAAAAGACAAAGTCATATCCATATGCATTGATTCTTATCAAGATAAATTGTTGTCCTTACCAGGGGACAAGGGCTCATCAAATGGTTTATTCGTTTCCTTGAGAAATGGCACCGTATCGAGAACTTAGGGTTGGTTTTGTTTCTGGCAGGTTGGACATTTGGCTATAACACTGACTAGATCAGTCTTAGTGAGTGAGTGCCTATGATGGGGCATCCCTGCCACCATGGCTACACTGCTTATGTGCTCACTGTGCCAACACTGAGATGGCTGATGACAGGAGTAGTCTGGTGACAACAACTTAAGTCATTCTGTTATTTGATTAATTAGTGCCTCTTCCTTGGTGAACTTTCTGATGTTCTCTTCACACATTGGGCCATGAACATAGGTTTATCAACATGTTTTATCTCCAGAGGTCTTTACCCCCAATCTTCCAATATTTCTGCTGCTAAGCCCTTGACAAAGTTGGTTTTCGAAAGAGGGTGACCAAGTTGACTGACAAAGTTCTGCTGATTGGTATGATTCCCTTCATCACACTCTTCTACTGTGGGGCTAAAGTGGAGTTGTAGTGCACTTTAGTCCATTTACACCATGCATTAACACACCATGCTAACCTTGCAGACCTCATGTGGTCTTTTCCTGCTTCTGACAGCTGGTAATTACGGACCATCCATGGTCTTACAAGTGTGATCTGAAGGAGAGGACCCACAGCAACAGAGATGAATAATATGAATTTAATTGCTTCTAGAATTCCCCTTTTCTTATAATTATATCCTTGATCTGTTACTCAACTTTTTCTGTGCTCTAGCTGCCAAATAAGAGTTTGATGCCAGGAGAACTTCTGACTTTTTAGTTGTTGATGATTAATCATTCTTTGCACTTTATTGTCTTTCTCCAATGCATCCAATGTTTACCACAACAACTATCCCTTCCCTTAGTGTTTATGATTATTGCTTCCCATGAACTTAGCAGTACCCTGCATTACCTTCCACCATTATCCATACCAGTTCATTACAGCTATAATGTGATAAGCATCGTCCATGCTCTACCTACCACACACCAATGATGGTATCCTTATTGACAATTGAACAGTAGGTAATCCAGTTCCAAATTCCATTTTGGAGTCTGCTTCCACACACCATTACAGGAACTAATTATCTTAGATCAGTTTCTCCAGAAAGCATATTGAGATGGAGACTGACATACAGTACATCTATGGGGGAGTGTCTTCAGATCAACATCAACAGGGATGAAGGAAGTAGGAGTGAGCAGAGGGAGTGGGGTGAACTGAAGTTCAATGACAGCAAAGAACTCAAGTGGTCCCATAAGGACCTCTGGGACTAGGATGTGGGATACCCCTAGGGAGAAAGTGTATTTTGGGCAAAGTTTCTTTCTTTGGTTAATGAAAATTCCCAGAATATAATTCAAATGAGATCAGTCAACCATCAACACTTTTAACTGGGGAGGGAATTAGTGGCTCAGTACTGAAGGGACCTGTGGGTGCTACACCCTAGCATCTACTACATAAAACAAATACTTGTTTCTCATATTAAAAAAAAAAAAAAAAAACCTAATAAGCACATAGATTCCCATACTATTAGGAGTGAGATTTAGCCCAGATAAATTAGGTCAGCAGTGTTAATAACTGTCTAAAGCTGGGATTTTTCTTTTTGTTATTGCTAAGGGCTGTCAAGTTGGTTCTAACTCATAGTGACCTACATAGGTTTTCAAAGGAGTTGCTGGTGAGTTTGAATCACCAACCTCATGGTTCAAACTGACCTTGTGGTCCAGTGCTCATCCTACAGCACCATGCAAGAAAAAAAAATTAGTGATATTTATATATATATACATGTTGTTGTTGTCAGGTGCCATCGAGTCGGAACCGACTCATAGCAACCCCATGCACAGCAGAGCGAAACAATGTTCGATCCTGGGCCAACCTCACAATTGTTGCCTCACTTGAGCCCACTGATGTTGCCACTTTGCCAATCCATCTCGTTGGGGGGGGGGGGTGTAAATTAAATTATCATTTAATTCCATTTTCCATGAAATTTTGAAGCCCCTCATATATATAAAAAGATTTATCTCAAGGAAATGACTCACTCAGTTCTTTGTTGTTGTTGTTGTTAGGTGCCATCAAGTCGGTACCAACTCATAGCGACCGTATACACAACAGAATGAAACACTGCCCGCTCCTGGGCCAACCTCACAATTGTTGCC
>NW_006408683.1:1827050-1828121 GCF_000296735.1 Chrysochloris asiatica
CTTGTGCAGCAGATTTGCTTAATGCAATATATCATTTGATTTCTTAACTGCTGCTTCTGTGAGTGTTGATGGTTAATCCAAGAAAAATGAAGTCTTTAATAACTTCAGTCTTTTTTCTGTTGATAAGAATGTTGTTTATTGGTCCAGTGGTGAGGATTTTTGTTTTCTTTACGTTGAGATGCAATCCATACCGAAGGCTGTGATCTTTAGCCTAGCGGTTTCTTCATTGATACTAAGTTCTAGAGACTGGCAAATTCCAAGTACATGAATCAGATATCAAGCTGGAGGCCTATCCTGACTAATTTCAAGGTAGGGGCTGATGAGCACAAAATTGGCAGATCAGATAGCAGTCGGATGGCTACAAAGGGGAATAAATTCAAAATTGGCAGGTCAGATGGCAGGTTGCTGACTACAGGGGCAAATAAATCCAAAGTTGACAGGTAAGATGGCAGGCTGCTGATTCCCAGGTTGCAGAGAATAATGAACCCCAAAGATTCACAGTCAATACAGCAGGCTGCTGGTTCAAGTCCAAAGAACTGGAATTAAGACAATGATAAACCACATGCAAGATCCAGATTCAGCAAAGAGCAGGGATGCTTTACTAGAATGTCATATATATATATTGGAAGCAAGTCATACCCTCAAGTAAACACACTTTCAATTGATTGCTTATAGGAGATCTTATCATGGAAGTAATTACATTGCATGAGATATCATCATGGAGGATGACTACATCATCCACACCAAGCCACAGTGAATCATGACCCATCCAAGTTGACACACAACTTTAACCATCACAATAACATAGTAATTGCTAATGACTTCAGATAATCTCAAGGTTAAAAAGGTCAAAACTGAATCTTTTTTTTTATTCCTTTTCATATTTTGTACAGCCTTTTCTGTAATAACGTTGTTGTTCTTGTTAAGTGCTGTCAAGTCAGTTTCAACTCAGTAATTCTGTATAGAAATTAAAATGAGTGGCTTGTGGGTTTGAACTTCTAACTAGCAGTCCAGTACTATCTTATGGTGCCAAATGGCATGATAGAAAAATAAATATTCAATATTATAAAA
>NW_006408683.1:1828221-1829177 GCF_000296735.1 Chrysochloris asiatica
TTTCATTGCCATGGTTACAAACCCCTCCATGCATTATCAACCAAACAAAGTATATACCCCCAAGCCTGCCACTCAGTTGTCAGCACACAGCTCCTCTCCCTCTCTGGGTCTAGAGTCCGCAGCCTCTCCATCTCTCCATTTCAAGTTGTTTTGTTTGTTTGTTTGTTTGCTTTTTTAAATATTTCATTGTGTTTAATATGAGTTTGCATAGCAAATTAGGTTTCCCATTTAACAATGTCTACACAAAATATTCAGGAGCTCTGGTAGCTTAGTGGTTACGAATCAGGCTGCGAACATTAAGGTTAGCGGTTCAAAACTACCAGCCGCTCCGAGGGAGAAAGATAAGGCTTTCTACTCCTATAAAGATTTACAGCCTTGGAAACCCTGTACAGGGTTGCTATGGGTTGGAACCGACTCGACGGCACTTAACAACAACAGCAACAACAACAACACACAAAATATTCAGTGATAACTTGTTACAATTTTCACAACATGGATCATTCTCATTCATACCATTTGAGTGGTACCATTTCCACTATTCTATCTCCCTGCCCCCTCATCTTTGCTTTAGAGTGATGTTTGAACATTTAATCTTGTATAGTTGACTTTTATTTTTTAATATTTTATTGTGAATTATGTGATAGTTTACATGGAAGAACATAAGTTTTACATTCATCCTATCATATATTGTTTCATTGTCATGGTTACAATCTCCGCCATGCATCATCAACCGATCAAAGGGTATACACTACAAGCCGGCCTCCGGGTCATCAGCACACAGCCTCTCTCCCTCTCTGTGTCTAAAGTCCCCAACTGCGCCATCTCTCCACGTCATCGTCTCTGCTTCCATCTCAGGTATCATTGATTCTTGTGTTGTGGCTGTATTTCTTGTGGGTGAATACCAAGTAAAGGAATTGCTGGATCATAGGTATTTCTATTCCCAACCTTCTGAGGAA
>NW_006408683.1:1853923-1856016 GCF_000296735.1 Chrysochloris asiatica
TGAGCCCATTGTTGTGGCTATTTTGGCAATCCATGTCATTGAGGGTCCTTCTCATTTTTGCTCAATTTATACTTTGCCAAAAATGACATCTTTTTCCAGGGAGTGGGAAAGTTTGTTTAATCACTCGTCTCTAAATGAATGAGACAAGGTGTTTTCAAAAAGTTTATACAAAATGGAATGAAAAGATAATGGGATTTTAAAATGAACTTTTAAAAGCCTCTTCTTATTACTTCTATACCTAGGTACCTTTGCCACTTCATTCTTCCTGATAGAATGTCCTTTCCTACCCCTTGTCTTCCTCCACAATTCAATTAATTCTTTAAGACCCACATCAAGTATTTATTTATTTGTCGAGTTGCCAGATGTAGTAAATCAAATATAGAATTCTCAGCTAAACTTGAATTTCAAATAAACAGCAAATACATTTTTAGTATAAGTATATCCAAATATTCCATGGAACATACTCATACTGAAAAAGTACTCATTGTTTATCTGGAATTAAAATTCAACTAGACATCCTATATTTTATCTGGCAACCTGTTTTTCATCAAATGTTTGTTGAGCATCCACCATATGTTTGAAACTATACTAAGAATTGGGAATATGTTTTTGTTGTTGTTAGGTGTCATCAAGTCAGTGCTGACTCATAGTGACCCTATGTACAACAGAATGAAACACTACCTCTCCTTACAGTCCCCTAAACTGTTGTTATATTTAAACCCAGTCTTGCTGCCACTGTATCAATCCATCTTATTGAGAGTTTTCCTTTTTTTTTTTGGCTGATTTTTATCAAGCATGATGTCCTCCTCTAGGGACTGGCCCCTCCTGATAACATGCACAAAGTATGTGAGACAAAGTCTCTCCATCCTGGCTTCTAAGGAACATTCTGGCTGTACTTCTTCTTTGTCTTCTTCTTCTTTTTTTTTTTTTTTAAAGCTTTTATTGTGCATTGAGTGAGTGAAAGTTTATAGTGAAGATCACCAGTTTTACATTCAGTAAATCATTGTAGTGATTACAATCCCCTCCATGCACCCTTAGCCAATAGTACTTACCTTTATTACCTTTTTAAAATTTTTTATTTTGATGTACACATACCACATTGTAAATATATATTTGTTTAAATGTCCAAAGGGCACTTTGAAAGCCAGTCTCCTGCCTTCAGGTATGCTGCTTTTCTCAGTTCGTGGGCCTATAGTCCACTACTGCTTTGTCTCTCTATGCCATCGCCTCTGCCACCATCTCTGTTGTTGCTGCTTTTCTGGTTAGGATCTCTTGCTTCTCTCAGGTTCTTCTTTCTTGATGGTCTTTGGTCCCTGTTCCTGAAAAGACAGATTAGTTGCACCTCTTCTATGTTTATATATAGTTGTAACAATCACCATTAGACCTGAAAACAATTACTTGCAACTGAATCATAAAATCCTATCCCCCTCATCACCAGGAAATCTATTCAGTAGAGTTTCTGTCTTACTCCTCTCATTCTGACACTAAGCACCCTCATAAAACTTGTAAACCAGCCACTTTGTGCCTTTATAACCCCTCAGTTTTGGTAGCTGTAGTCTAAATTGTCCATCCTATCAACCTAGTATACTGAGGAGACATATTTGATCCTTGATATGAAGAATCCTTCCCTATTCAGTTGGAATTTTGGGCAGGTTTTAGGCAGGTTCGTCCCTAAGCAAGGGTCCAGTTGATCAGGTTGTAACAATTTACACTTGCTCCTATAGCATCTTCATCTGTTTGAATTCTGATCAGCAAGCTATCCATGCTAGAGTACTATCTGCAAGTCTGGTAGTTCTCACATGTCTCCCACCTCTTCAGATCATCTGGCTGCTTCATTCTTTTTTTAAAAATTTTTTTATTGTGTATTGATTGATAGTTTACATGGGAGAACATTGGATTTACACTCATCGTTGCAATGCTTCCAATTTCCTCCATGCATCATCATTCAACAGTATTTGCTTCTATTCCCTCTGGGTGTTTTTTTGTTTTTGTTTTTGTTTTTTTGAATGTGCACAAAAACACTCAGGAATATCATGAATATGTAATTATTTAAACACGCAAAGGGCACATTCTGCAAGACTGCCTCCTGGCCA
>NW_006408683.1:1856116-1877921 GCF_000296735.1 Chrysochloris asiatica
CAACTCCCTGAACTTCAAACCAGACAGTGCAACCTCTTCTCTTTCTCTCATATCAAGCTCATCAGGAGGCTATGGAATATGGCTAATCTCAGCCCATGTCTTCTTTGCTGCATTTCCCCCACTTCCACACACAAGTTGACCAGGATAGCTGCCAGCCAACTTACAAGACTGTGTGTTTCTCTTGAATTTCAGTCTTAGAAAGGGGTTTGCCCTGACAAGCTGACTTTTCTTGCCTTGATGGCTTCAGGGCAAACAGCTTACTTGATATTAGCACACTGACTGTACTTCTTCCACCACAGATTTGTTTGTTTTTTTCCTAGCAGTCCATGGAAATTTCAGTATTCTTTGCCAATACTATAATTCAAAGACATAAAAAATAAAAAATAAAATAAAATCCTTGCTTTCATGGACTTATATTTGAGTGGAGGGAGTAAAGCCATGAACAAACACATAAGTAAGTATACAAAAAGTTACAAGAAGAAGAATAAAGGGTGGAAAGAGGCACAGGGAGTGCTGGGTTTAGAGGTCAAACATTGCTGCTTCGTAAAGGTCTCACAGATTAGGTGAAACTCAACAGACTCAAAAGAAGTGAGAAAGCAAGGCATAAGAAGATTTGGGGATACACATTCCAGGCAGAGGTATACAAAATATAAAGTCCCTGAGATAAAAGTGTACTTGGCATATTTGAAGAACAGCAAGAAGGCCAGTGTGGCTGAAGCGTATTGAGCAAGAGAGGTTAACTAGGAAATGAGGTCAAAGTGGCAGAGGTGGGCAGATCATTTCCAGTGCTTTGGCCATTGTGAGGGTATTCACTTTAGTGAGATGAAAAAAACACTTGACAGGATTTCATGTTTCAGAAGAATACACATTCAACTAATAAACATTATTTAATAAATGGCTTCTGTGTTGAGAATTAAGGTGCTCTGGTAGTGTAGTAGTTATGAGTCGGTCTGTTAACCTTAAGGTCAGCAGTGTGAAACTACCAGATGCTCTGCAGGAGAAATATGAAGCTTTCTGCCCCCATAAAGATTTACAGCCTCGGAAACCCTATACAGTGTCGCTATGAGTTGGAACCAACTCCACGGCATATCACCACCATCACTACCATGTTGAGAATTGATTTTTCTTACTGCAGAAGAGAGGATAAGGCATAAATAAGATGACTGATACAACAATCCTAGGAAGAGCTTGAACTATGGCTGTAGAAGTAGAGGTGCTAAATGGATGGATTCTGAACATATTGTGAAGGCAGATCTGATGGGATTTTCTGATGAATTAAATGTAGAAAGTATAAAAAAGAGATGAGTTAAGGTAGGAGCTTGAGTCTGTAGAGGAACCAAGGTTCCATTTACTGAGTTTAAGAAGCCTGCTGAGGAGCATATTTGATGATGTGTGGTGGGAACAAAGGTGAAAATCAGGTGTTCAGTGTAAGACTTGGTGTGGTACTATAGGGTAAGCACTGGACTGCTAACCCACCAACTGTTCCTTATAAACCCTATATAGGGTTGTTATGAGTCAGAACCTAATCAATGGCATTTAACAACAACAACAATAGAAATCTAGTGAAGATACTTAGGAAGCAACTAGATATTCCAGTCTAGAATTCAAAAAAGAGATCTGGGCTGAGATATAAATTTGGGAGCAGTCAATATATGCATGTAGTCAGCATACTTAAAGTCATGGGTCTTAGTGAGATACCATGGGGAGTGACTTTAGATAGAAAAAAAAGAGGTCCAATGGTAGAGCTGGGATGTCTCTAGAGTTTAGAAGTTGGGGAGATATATAGAAACCAATGAAGAAAACTGAAGATAAGTAGCCAGCTGGGTATGAGCAGAATCAAGAGTATTCCAGAAACCAAAATGAAGCAAGTGTTTCAAGGGAGGAAGTGTTTCAAGTGATCATACATGTCAAATGTTTCTCGGAGGTGAAGTAAGTTGCGGAAGAGAATATCATCAGGGAAATTAAAAGTGAAAATACTATCTATTGCTTATTTAATTACAAAGAATAGAGAATGAAAAAAAAAAATAAAACACAACAAACCACACACACACATGATCATACAAAACAGAATTCCTACAAAACATCCTGACAAAGTAATAAATAGTATCACATGCAAAAATCAACTGTAGGAGAACAAACAAGATGGTGGAGAGGGTAGACATGCTGTGAGGAGCTCCATTAGCAACAACACAGAATACCAGACCAAGTAGGCTCAGAGGATGGTCCCAGAACTCTAAACCACATATAAAGAAATATTTAGAAAGTTGGAAGGCTTAAAGCCAGTGGAATTTGTAGCAGAAGCAAGAAATCCAGTGCTTTTTAATCCAAGGTGCTCAGCTGCTCCCTGAGTGGCCATCTTGGGTGACACCGAACAGGGGAAGGATCAGAGCAGCCATGGATGCCTGACAGAGCCGTGGAGATAAAGGTGTGGACATTCTTTTTTCTTTTTTTTTTTTTTTTTTTTGTATCTGTTCATTGTTCTCTTGCTGTCTGCACACCTCCATTCTGGTAACTAGAGGGGCTGCCTGAGCGAGTGGACACCCCACCATCATTCCCAACTCTGGAGGGTTCTACTATGCATGCACACAGATCTCCTTGAAATTTAAAGAGACAGTTTCCACTTAAAACCAAACGGCAGTGCAAAACAGCCACAGCTGGCCCTGAACTGTTTATCACTAGGAAAAAGACCTGAACAGGGACTGTGGAGTGGGACAGGCAGACTAAAAAGGAAACAGGCCAAAAATTAAATCCTGAGTTATGTCATAACAACCAACAGTGGCATCTTGAAATTTTTCAGGAAGAAGAGTGAAAAGGGAAGCCCATCTCCTGATCACATCTACCTGGAGGCAATCAGAAAGCATTAAAGATACCAAAAAACATACCCATCTAAGTATTAAGGCCACAGCTAACTACTGAATATGCCCAAAACAGAAACAGATGACCATATCAGCACATGTCCAGAAACAAGATAAAGTGACTGAGACCTATACTCCATACTGGAAGGAGGGCAGGCTTTGGACATGCCTGAAAAGGAATTAAGAAAATTGATTCTAAAATGTATCAAAACACTATACAATGGAGTTGAGAAAAATAAGGAAGAAGTCAGTAACAATTAAATTAGATACAGCATTGGAAACAATTCAAAACATACAGAAAGAGGTCCAAATGATTAATAATAGAATATCAGAAATGGACAATACAATGAAAGAGCAAAAGAGTAGAATTGAAAAGATAGAAGCTGGAATTAGTGAGCTGGAAGATAAATCTCTCAACACTACTAAGATAGAAGAACAAGCAGAAAAAAAAGGATTAAAAAATCTGAAGAAAGTCTAAGATTCATGTTGGACAACAAGAAGAGGAATAACTTAAGAATTATTGGCATTCTGGAACAGGAAGAATCATACAAGTCCACAGAGGAGATAGTTGAAGAGCTGCTGGAAGAAAATTTCTCTAACATCCTGAAAAGTGAAAAGATAAGCATTCAAGAAGCTCAATGAACCCCAGGAAGGATAGACCCCAAAAGAAAATCACCAAGACATAATAATCAAGCTATCCAAAATCAAAGATAAGGAGACAATCCTGAAGCAGCTAGGGAAAAGAGAAGTGTTACAAACAAAGGTAAACAAGTCAGATTAAGCTCTGATCTCTCAACAGAAACCAAACGGGCAATAAGGCAATGGGGAGACATATATAAAAACTTGAAAGAAAAAAAAACTGCCAACCAAGAATCTTCTACCTAGCAAAGCTGTCAATCAAATACAATGGCATAATCAAAACATTCCAGGATAAACAGAAGCTAAGGGATTTTACCAAAGATAACCCTGTGATGAAAAACATCCTAATGGGAGTTCTGTGGACTGAGAACCAACAAGAACAGACAAAAAACAGATTTAATGTATGTGGTAGCATCACACAGAACCCAATCGACAAATGGTAGAGTCGAGAGCAGAATAAAACTATAAGAACAAATTCAGAAGATCAGGGAAGTCAGTCTATGAGCAAAACAATTATAATGTGAAAGAAGGTAAACACAGAGGAACAGAGATCCAGGTGGTGAGAAGGTCAGGTTGATTACAGGATAAAATAGACTGTATTAAATGGAGGGAAAGTTAATGGAATATAAGGTACCCACAATGGTGAGGTTGGGGTGGGAGGTTTAGGTTGAGGTGGAGGGAGGTGATGGTAGATCACAGGCTAAGGGCAAACACATCATAGTTTGGGTGTTGGGAAGGTAATGTAAGAAGGGGGAGGAGGTGGAAGAACAAGGTAGATAAGGGAACACTGAGACAGGTTTGCATGGGCTAAGTTGAGACAGAGGTAAATGCATGCTCAATCTTGGAAAAACAGGTCTCTGATACAGGGATCTAGGCATAGTTTCAAGAGGGGAAGTACTACTAAGTTGTTTGACTGTCTTATGAATATTGGTTTCCCTTGCCTACTATTGTTAAATAGACAGTTGAGTGGGATAGAAAGGAAAGTCAGGAAACATGATTACAGAAACTTTGTAAGCCCGTCTTAAGCCTATAACTGATTGGAATACCTAAAAGGGGTTCTAGAACTTGCCCAGTGAAATAGGCCTCTTGCAGAGATATTGCAGAGTATAGGACCTTAGGTGGAATCCTGAGTCCCATCCAGAGCTTTCTGAGGTGGGACATCCCCACCCCTAGAAAGGACAAGCAGACCAGCCTGGAACAGATAGAGCAACAGAAGATTCATCTTCAAAGAAAGATCATCAGGAAAAACCCAAAACAAAAATGTCAGTATGACTGGCTACTACAAGAATAAGTAAGATATTCACTGGGAAGCCATCAATGCAAGCAATGAAGTTCCTTTGGGACAAATCCCCAAGACTGAAACTCAAAGGGAACACATGAACAGGCATGTAAGCTTGCTGGCGACCACATTGGTCTACTGGTGAGTGGAAGAGGGGGAAAGGCAACAATGAAGAAATGGACTGAGTTCAACCACGGTCTATTGACTTCTGTTGATCTGGAGATGAGAGAGAGAAGAGGAAGGGCTGGCTGGTCCAAAGTGTGGTGAGACCTGGGGACACCTGAGCCCATGGACAAGGGCATAGCCACAGAGGCCTAGAGTTGAAAGTGAAGCATCCAGCTTCATGAAGTGAGGGGAGATGCACAAGAACACCAAAACTTGCAGAGAGTACCCATTTGACCTAGCCTCGATGGCTTGATAATCAGAACTCGACTCGAGGAAGATTAAAAAAAAAAAACTCACAACAATTTTTGATAAAGGAAACAAGGGTAAATTGCTACAATTTTATGAACCTGACCTATACTCAGGGAGGTAGTAACTCTAAATACCAAGAGAGAGGGAAGGAGTTTTTACATCAAGTATCAATGCTATCCCTTCTGTACACAGGTAGATAGGGATGGGCAACTTAAGACTTTGGCTACCTAAAATGAGGGGGCAATAAAGGCACAAAGTGACTGGCTTACAAAGTTTCAAGGAGAGTTTAGTTTACTGGTGTGTTCGGAAAGAAAGAGTCCCTGCTGAATAGTTTTCATCTTGTCTAGATGGGTCTGGTAGAAAGAGATGGGGATAAGATTCGAATGATTCAACAGTGAGTAATTGTTATCATGACTAATTGCGACGGTCACAATTGTAAAGGTAGAAGTTTTGTAAGAAAAGCAGAGGAGTTGTTCATTTTACAGTCTAGAAACAAAAGACCCTAGGATCATCAAGGGAGAAAGCACAAGTGGAATGAGAGATCATATCCAGAGAAGCAGGGACACCAGAGATGGAGGCAGAGATGGGGTCATGGAGAGAGGGAGCAGCTGAGGACTCTAGATTCATGGGAAGAAAGGGACTAAGACCTGGCGGCCAGGAGGCAGACTTGCAGGATATGCCCTTTGGTGGTAGTTTATTATATATGCCTGAGTGTTTAAAAAAACAAACAAAGAGCTAAAGTGAATAGAGAGAAACACTTTTACCTGATGGTACATGGAGAGGATTATAATCATTGTAATGAAACAAGGTGTACAATTTGTTGAATGTAAAACTGATGATCTGCCATGTAAACTTTTACTCAATTCACAATAAAAACCTTAAATAAAAATTTAAAAAAGAAAATAGAAAAACAAAACAAAATCAACTGTAGACACTTGTCAAATACTGTTTTAAAATTATTACCGCAAGAATTAAATTATAACACATTCTAGTGGAGACTTGGATACTACAGGTATGGATAATGATAAAATTAAGAATCTGAGACACTGATTCCATATTATGAATCTCTTATAAATAGGATTGTTAAACCATAAATCATGTTGTAACCACACAACTTACTTAATTCATCTGTGCAATCCCACAGTTGTAGGTATGTTTTTTATTTTTGCAAATTAGAGACTTGTATTATAACTTCATCCTAGTACTTGATCAGCAGCTGAACTGAAAAAGCCAGAAGATTTCTGTCATCAGAATTATTAGGTTTTATCCTAATTTTTGAACCGCAACCCTTGCCAAATTATTATCTTAAATTAGCACTATAGTTATATATATACATAAAATACTCTTAGAAAGTAGATAGAAATTTGTCTACCCCATTGTTAGAAAATCCTCTATCATTCCTCAGTTTATCCACTGGTATACTTTTCATTGGCTGATTTTCAAAAGTAGACCTCCAGGCCTTCTTCCTAGCCTATATTAGTCTGGAAACTCCTATGAAACCAGTCTAGGATTATAGAAGCATGCAAGCTACCACTGACAGATGGGTGGTGGCTGTGCATGAGGTGAATTGACCAGGAATCAACCCTTAATCTCCCTTATGGAAGGCAAGAATTCTACCACTGAGCCACATCTGCCCCCATTACCTTCTAGGAACAGGCTGAAATACAGACTCTCAGGCCCCATCCAAACTTAACTGAATCAGAATCTGCATCCTAATACGATCCTCTGGTGATTTGAATGCACATTAAAATTTGAGATGAGCAGATCCCAAACCCAAATTTAAACAGAAAAGTACAATATGAAAGTATAATAACTGGTACACTGGGGGGGGGGGGGGGGGGTGCCTTCACCCTGACAGGCTCAACTGAACCACTGGGTTTCCCCTCAACCAAGAGCTTACCTGATTTTTGCATCTCTTTACCAGCAATGCTGGTTGAGAACCTCAGCTTTACTATGTCTTTTATTTATGATTTAGCATTTTAGTCAGGTACAGTAATTGGTTAGACTCAGTACAAAAGAAGTCTGGATCTCAGGTCAGAAAATGTTGCTGTGATTTTGCAGTTATTAAAAAAGATAAATGGTCTCTACAGCTAGGGACAAAGAAAAGTAGGACAAGCACTAGGAGAACCTGATAGGGGAATGCTTCACAAATAATTAGTGGCTAATTTTAGCTAATCAACTTTTTTTTCATTATTCAGTAAAAGAAAGTTCCAGAATTGCAAATTTTGACCCTACAAAAGAGCCAAAAAATTATAACTGTTAAAAGACATGACACTATCTCATATAATGGACCTTGACAATATCTGAAATGTCAAGAGTTACTACTTTACCTCTTTCTTTTGCAATTCCTATTTTTGTATTTATCTAGAATATTTGTTCTTTTTAAAAATTAAACCATAAAAATAAATGAACTCTAAGTGCTAATAATGCTAAACACCATGGAGAGATGATTCCTTATCTTTGTATGGCAGATTCTCTTTAATAAATCCGAGTCACATTAAGTTGTAATTAAATTGTAATACTACATCCTACATTGCTAACTCGTTTGTGGTCCAGTCTGATCCAAAAGCACTTTCTTCTACATTTATAGCCTTCCACAAGAATCTTGAGTCTTTATGTTTGATTCTTAAAGCTTTTAACACACACTAGTCTCTGCTAATCAACATTTTTGGAGTCCTAGTGTGGAAAATAACATTGTTTTATTAGAATCCTGTCTTGACCAAGCCATGCATTGACATTAAAAATATAAAGAAATAAGCCTGTTTTTTCTGTGTCATTGTCCAGACACTGCAGCATGTACAGTGACCACAGCATTCAATAAGTAGAACAGAATTCAGACTGGGTAGTCTGGTGCCTGGAAACACACACACACAGGGTCAGATTTATTTACAAATTGAGGTCACAGGGTTCTGAGAACTGCCGATCAGGGATGTAGGTAGACTCTCTGGTAAAATCTTACCTCTTTCCACAATCCCAGTAAGCAGTGTGCTGATGCAACTGTGCTGCTATGGCAGCAGCCAAGGACGCTCCGATTTTTTTTTTTTTTTTAATCTAAAACAGAAAAACAGACTATCATCAAGCACAGACAACTACATATTCTGTAGTAAGAAAACATATGTTGGAGTCTAACTCATATGTTTGTCGGTATAAAATAATGTAACTTAAATTATACTTTAACCACGCACAGACAGTCCCCATACAGGCTCAATAATTCCACTCAGCTTTAACTTTATTTTTTCTTTTCATTTTTTTATTGTGATCTGGGTGAAAGTTTGAAGAGCAGACTGGTTTAACTATACACACATTTTTGATTGCAGACGTTGATTGTAATGCCCATACTATAGCAGCTTTGTCCCATTTCCTCCCTGTGTTTACCATTTCCCTTCATCCTACTTAGCTATCCCTTTCTGCCTTTTGAAGTATTTTTTCTCCACTGTCATTGAGTCCATTCTGACTCATAGTGACCCCATGTAGGACTTCCGAGCCTGTAAAGCTTTACAAGAGTAGAAAATCTCTTTCTCCCAAGGAGCCACTGGTGAATTCGAACTGCTTCTTTATCCTTGAGCTTTATCCCTGAGCTTGATCTGGTATGACGGATTTTTCTAAGGAGTGTAGATCTCCCTGGTGTTATTGTTCACTTATAGTCCTGCCTGTTGTTCAGCTAAAGAGCCCTGGTAGTGTAGTGGGTCACAAGTTAGTCGGCTAGCTGCAAGGTCAGCAGTTCGAATCTACCAACCACTCCATGGGAGAAAGATGAGGCTTTCTACTCCCATAAAGATTTGTTGTTGTTGTTGTTGTTGTTGTTGTTGTTGTTGTTGTTAGGTGCCATTGAGTCAGTACCAACTCATAGCGACCCTATGCACAGCAGCATGAAACACTGCCCGATCCTGGGACAACCTCACTACTGTTGCCACGTTTGAGTCCATTGATGCTGCCACTTGGCCAATCAATCTCGTTGGAGGTCTTCCTCTTTTTATCAGACCCTCCACCTTACCAAACGTTATATCCTTCTCCAGCGACTGGTCCCTCCTGACAATATGTCCAAAGTATGAGAGATGAAGTTTGGCCATCTTGACCTCCAAGGAGCACTCTGGCTGCACTTCCAAAATGCATCTATTGGTTCTTTTGGCAGCCCATGACATTTTAAATATTCTCCTCCAACACCATAACTCAAAAGCATCAATTATTCTACAGTCTTCCTTATTCATTGTCCAGCTTTTGCATGCATATGAGGTTATTGAAAATCCCATGGCTTGGGTCAGGCGCACCTTAGTCCTCAAGCTGACATATTTTCTCTTCAACACTTTAAAAAGGTCTTGTGCAGAAGATTTGCCTAATGCAATACGTCGTTTGATTTTTTGACTGCTGCTTCCATGAGTGTTGATAGCTGATCCAAGAAGAATGAAGTCCTTGACCACTTCAATCTTTTCTCCGTTGATAAGAATATTTTTATTGGTCCAGTGGTGAGGATTTTTGTTTTCTTTACATTGAGATGTAATCCATACTGAAAGCTGTGCTCTTTGATCTTCATCAGTAAATGTTTTAAGTCCTCTTCACTTTCAGCAAGCAAGGTTGTATCATCTGCATATCACAGGTTATTAATGAGTCTTCCTCCAAGCCTGATGTTATGTTTTTCTTCATATAACCCAGCTTCTTGATTTATTTGCTCAGCATACAAGTTGAATAAGTATGGTGCAAGAATACAACCTTGTCGCACACCTTTCTTAATTTTAAAACATTCAATGTTCCTATGTTCTGTTCGAACAACTGCCAGGTTCAGATTCCTCATGAGCAAAAGTAAGTGTTCCAGAATACTCATTGTTGTTCCAGAATTACTTTGCATTGTTGTCCATAGCTTGTCATGATCCACACAATCAAAGGCTTTGCATAGTCAATAAAGCACAGGTAAACATCTGTCTGATATTTTCTGCTTTCAGCCAAGATCCATCGGACATCAGCAATGATATCCCTCATTCCACGGCCACTTCTGAATCCAGCTTGAACCTCTGGAAGTTCTCTGTCAATGTATGCTTGCAGCCTTTTATGCATTACCTTTACTAAAACTTTACTCTCATGAGATATCAAAGATATTGTCCAACGATTTCCACATTCCATTGGGTCACCTCTCTTTGGTTTGCGCACAAATACAGATCTCTTCCAATCAGTCAGAAATTTAGTTGTCTTCTAAATTTCTTGGCAGAGATGAGTGAGTGCCTCCTGTGCTGCCTCACTTTCTTGAAAGAGTTCAATTTTCATTGCTTCAATTCCTGGTGCCTTGTTCTTTGCCAATTCCTTCAATGCACCTTGGACTTCCTTCTTCAGTATCATTGGTTCTTGATCATATGCTACCTCTTGAAATGGTTGAACATTAACCAATTTCCTTTTGGTACAGTGACTCTGTGTATCTGTGTGTCTGTGTCTGTTGTTAGGTGCCATCAAGTCGGTACTGACTCATAGCGCTCCTGTGCACAACAGAATGAAACACTGCCTGGTCCTGAGCCAACCTCACAATTATTGCTACGCCTCAGCCCATTGCTGCCACCCCCTGTGCCAATCCATCTTGTTGAGGGTCTTCTTCTTTTTCTCCAACCCTCCACTTTACCAAACATGATATCCTTCTCCTGTGACTGGTCCCTCCTGATAGTACGTCCAAAGTATGAGAGATGAAGTTTGGCCATCCTGGCTTCCAAGGAGTGCTCTGGCTGTACTTCTTCCAACACTCATCTGTTTGTTCTCTTGGCAGTCCATGGTTCTTTTAGTATTTTCCTTTAACACCGTAACTCAAATGTATCAATTCTTTTGCATGCATATGAGATTATTGAAAATAAGAAGGCTTGGGTCAGGCACACCTTAGTCCTCAAACTGAAATCTTTGCTCTTCAACACCTTAAAGATGTCTTGTGCAGTAGATTTGCCTAATACAATACTTCATTTGATTTCTTGATTGCTGCTTCCATGAGTGTAGATGGTTGATCTGAGCAAAATGAAGTCTGACAACTTCAATCTTTTCTCCATTTGTATGGATGTTGTTTATTGGTCCAGTGGTGAGAATTTTTTGTTTTCTTAACATTGAGATGTACACAAAAACATATTGAAGGCTGTGGTCTTTGATCTTCACCAGTAAGTATTTTAAGTCCTCTTCACTTTCAGCAAGATTTACAGCCATAAACATTTACAGCCTTGGAAACCCTATACAGAGTTGCTATTAGCTGGAGCTGACTCCACAGCTCACAACCACCAACACCAACATTGTTTGCCTGGAACTTGAGCCACTAGAGTGAGTTCAGTTCCAGATTTAAAAGATGTCTAAGAGCCATAGTCTCAGGGGTTCCACCAGTTTCCATCAGACCAGCAATGATAACCAGGCACCACCTAGTTCTTCTGGTGTCATGGTCATGGAGGCTGGAATTCTCATGGTCTATATATAATATTAAGGAGCTCTGGTAGCGTAGTGGTTACGAATTGGGCTGCGAACCGCAAGATCAGCAGTTCAAAACTACCAGCTGCTCTGCGGGAGAAAGATGAGGCTTTCTGCTCCCGTAAAGATTTACAGCCTTGGAAACCCTATTCAGAGTCGCTATGGGTCGGAACCGACTTGACGGCACTTAACAACAACAATATGTAGTATTGGCATGATGCTATAGGATAAACACAGGACTTGTAACTTAAAGGTCAGTGGTTCAAACCCACCAGCTAGCTGCTCCTTGGAAACCCTATACAGAGTGACTATGAGCCAGAACCGACTTGACGGCACTTAACAACAAAGTGGTAATGTAGGATAAGCATTGAACTGCTAACCACAAAGTCAACAGTTTGGGAGAAACTGGGAGAAAGATGAGACTTTTGCTACCATAATATTTTTAGCCTTGGAAACCCTATATGGGGTCACTATGATTTAAAATCAACTTGATGGCAGTAGGTTTAGTTTGGGGCTTGGTATTAGTCTTTTGGACTAATTGTTTCGATGTACTTTTATTTCCTTCACTCTTCTTTGCTCTGAATGGGGAATGGTGGGTAGTAACTGACAGTAAAAGTTGGTGAGTAGCTATTAAGGCACTTTTAATCATCAGTTACTACCCACCAACGTAGGCTATAGAACATTGTAGACTGTTATGCCAATTTACCTCAGTGTCCCCCAGGATTGGTTCTGAGCCCCAGTGATTCATTCCCTCAAGGTGTTTAGTCATGACTAAGAAGTTTTCATAACTTGCTCCTGTGAACTTTATTATACTCATGGATATATTTGTAGCACATATAAATACATATGCAGAAATTTCCTCTGTCAAACTTAAATACCAAGGGGGCTTCAAAAATTTCATGATCTTTTCATTCTATTTTCCCACAAAAATTTTGAATCCCCCTCACATATTTGTGGAAGTAGTCTCATTTTGCCTTCCCATTCCTGTTCAGCTGCCCTATCTATGGATCCACTCGTAGATTATTGTTGTTGTGCATTGCAGGGTTGTGTTTATCTTTGTTGCCTTTAACCATTGTGCTCCTCCCTTTGTTTTCATCATTTTATGCTTATTCTTCCCTATTGTATATTGCTTTTGACTTTACTTAAGTTAACATGTGTGGGTTAATGTGCTGGAAGCAAGGTTGGTTTGAATCACATGGTCAGTAGTTCAAGCTCACCAGCCACTCCTCAGAAACCCTATACAGGGCCTGCTATGAATTGGAACTGTCTCAATGGCACTTAACAACAGCACTAACAATAACTTTGGTTTAGTGATTTACCCTCCCATCATCTCCCACCTTTGGTAAACTTCAAAGACTCTTTCTTTCTTTGAGTAAATCTTTTCTTGATTTTTATAGTAATGGTCTGATGCAATATTTCTTCTTTTGTGATTGACTAATTTCACTCAGTATAATATCCTCTAGGTTCATCTATGTTATGAGATATTTTTGCAAATTCATTGTTATTATTTAACATTGCATAGTATTTCATTGATGGAAGTGGATTATTTTCATCTTTTTGCTATATGTGAGAAATGCTGCTATTAATATGGTTACATATTTATCTACTCATGTTATGCTTCATTTCTCTAGGATATATTCCAAGTATTGGGATCATATAGTATTTCTATTTCCAACTTTTTAAGGGAGTGCTTCCCACAGTGGTTGAACAATTTTACATTCTCACCAACAATGTATGAGGATTCTAGTCTCTCCACACCTTTGCCAGAATATTTTGTTTTCTATTTATTTTGTTTTGTTTACTTTTCTTTTAACTTTACTATTAATTTCTGGGATACGATAATATCACATTGATGCTTTGATTTTCATTTCTCTAATGGCGTTGTAGGACTGCTAATCACAACACTGTTGGTGCAAATCCAGCAGCTCCTCCTTGGAAGTCCTATATAGGATCTCTTCGAGCAAAACTGCCTCAACTGCACACAACAACAACAATGGCTAGCGATCATGAGTATTTCTTCATGTTCTTGTTGTTCACCTGGATTTTCTCTTTGGTAAAATGTCTATTTATATCCTCTGCCTATTTTTTTTTTTTTAGTCTGTGAAATAATTGTATTTTCATATTAAAAATGCAATCAAATTGACTCTTATCTGTCCACAATCAGCTAAGAGTTAATTACAGTACTGCATGCATATTTACTTATAACAACACATGAAAAGTCATTTTCCCTATCTTTATTTTTATCAGTATTAAGAATGTAAATGATAATGAATGAAAGGATATGGAAAACTATATACTTCTCCAACTCTAAACCCACTCCTGAAAAGCAATCCATTTTAGTAGTGTATCTTTTTAAAAGTATGGATGATATAGTATACCTCTACTTGTTACTTTGTACTGATTGAAGCCCTAATACAAAAGACAAAAGACTTAATCCATCATTCCTTTGATTTTCTCTCCTCTTCCTTATTTTCAAATCTTTATGTTGTTTATTTTATTTTTTAAAGATATTTTATTTATTTATTTATAATGTTTTATTGTGAATTATGTGATAGTTTACATGGAAGAACATTAGCTTTACATTCATCCTATTGTATATCGTTTCATTGTCATGATTGCAATCCCCTCAATACATCATCAAACAACCAAAGGGTACACCCCGCAAGCCTGCCCCACGGTGGTCAGCACACAGCCCCTCTCCTTCTCTGTGTCTAAAGTCCCCAGCTGCTCCATCTCTCCACGTCATCGTCTCTGCCTCCATCTCAGGCATCACTGCTTCTCTGGGTAAGGTCCCGCTCTCTGCTCTTCTCCCTTGATAGTCCCAGGGACCTCCACTCCTAGCCTGAAAAGTTAATCACTCCCCTCCTTGTTACAAAACATCTACCTTTACATTTCCAACCCTCAAAATCAGTCCTGATAGCAATTATTCAGTATTGTATCTCAAGAGACCTATCCTCAATTCCTTTCATCAGCCCCACCTAGACAGATTGGATACTACTCAGTGTAGATTCTACCTTCGTCCACTCCCTCTGGATCTAGGTTCCATCTTGAAAGCTTGTAAGCCAGTCACTTCTTGCCTTTGTAGCCCCCTCCCCCCCCCCATTTTTGGTAGCCAATGTCCAAGTTGCCCATCCCTGTCTATTCTATGTATGGAGCGGGTGGGAATGATCCTTGCTGTAAAGATTTGTTCCCTCTTTTGAGCTACTGCATCCATAGGTGTAGGTCAAGTTCATCAAATGGTATCAGATTACTCTTTTTTCCCTCTTCTTTCTTCTTCTAGTTGAGCTTAAGAGATTTTATTTTGAATTGATAGGAGAACATCGATTTTGGACTCAACCAATTGTATTTCATTTCATTGCAGTTATTACAATTCCCTTCATGCACCATCGGTTAACAGTATTTGCCTCTATTCCATCTTTTTTTTTTTTTTTTAATGTACACAAAAATATGCAGGAATATATATAATCGTATAAACAACCAAAGGGCATATTTTGCAAGCCAGACTCCTGCCTGCCAGCACATAGCCTTTCTCTTTCCATGAGTCTAGAATCCTTAGCTGCTTTCTCTCTCCATGCCAGCAGTTATGCCTCTATCTCTGCTGCAGCTGCTTCTCTGGTTAGGATCCTATGTTCTGCTCATGCTCTTGATGATCCTAGGGTTCTCTGTTCCTAGAATGTAAGATTAACTACTTCCCCCTCTTTGTTATACAACTTCCACCTTTAAAGTTGTGACAATTGCAATTAGTCATGATAACAATTACCCATTATTGAATCATAAGAATCCTATCCCCATCTCCTTTTACCAGACCCATCCAGACAAGATGAAAACTAGTCTGTGAGGATTCTACCTTCACCTGCTCACTCTGAAACTAAATTCCCTCTTGAAATCTTGTAAGCCAGCCACTTTGTGCCTTTTTAACCATTCTCCCACCCCCATTTTAGGTAGCCATTGTCTAAGTTGCCCACCCCTATCAATCCTGTGTATTGAGGGGATAGGCTTGATACTTGATGTGAAGACTCCTTCCCTCTTGGTTGGTATTTTGAGCTACTACATCTGTAAGTAAAGGTTAAGTTCATTAAATTGTAGCAATTTATACTTGCTTCCTGTATCAAACTTCTTTATCTTCCTCTAGTCGAGTTCTGATCATCAAGCCATCAAAGCTAGGTCAAATGTGTACTATCTGCAAGTTTGGGCATTCTTGTGCATCTCCCCCCCACTTTATATCAGCTGGATGCTTCACTCTCAGTTCAAACCATCATGACTAGGTCAGACATGGGCTCAGGAGTTCCCAAGTCTCCCCAAACTGCGGGCCAATCAGCCCTTCCTCTTCTCTCTCTCATCACCAGGTTGATGGAAGTCAGTGGAACATGGTTGAACTCAGTCTATGTGTTCCTTACGGGCTTTCCCCCACTTCCACTCACAAGTAGACTAACACGCTCACCCGCGAGCTTACAAGCCTGTTCGTGTGTTCCCTTTGAGTTTCAGTCATGGAAGGGGGTTTTCCCTGAAGGGACTTGATTGCTTACCGTGATGGCTCCCAAGTGAACAGCTTGCTTGTTCTTGTAATAGCCAAACAATCTGCCTTTTTTGTTTTTTTTCCACTGGTCTTTCTCTTTCAAGAAGTATCTTCTGTTCCTCTAGCCACTCCGGGCTGGTCTGCATGTCCTTTCAAGTGGAAATATCCCACCTAAGAAGGTCCTGGGTGGGGCTCAGGATTCCAGCTAAGGTCCTATAGTCTACAAAGGCTCCACAAGAAGCCTGTTTCACTGGGCAAGTTCTAGAACTTCTTTTAGGTATTCCAATCAGTTATAAGCTGAAGACAGACTTACAAGTTTTCTGTAATTGTGTTTCTTGATATTTCTTTCTATCCCACTCAAGTGTCTATTTAACAATAGTAGGCAAAAGAAACCAATATCCATAATACAGTCAAGCATCTTAACATCATTTCCCCTCTTTTACCCATTTAGGCTATGCCTCGATCTTTGTATCACAGAGCCCTGTTGTTCCAAGATTGAGTATATATCACTCCTCTGCTCAATTTTAAACTGGATTTTTTATTGTTTTGAGGCATCGAAGTTTCCTATTATTTTAGAAATTTATTTTAAAGATTTGTAGTTCTCTTTATGCTCTTTTGGTGGTCTTTTGATGAACATAAATGTCTAATTTTTAGGAGGTTCCAGTTGTCTCGTTTGTCTTCTGTTCTGTTGTTAGTGAATTCTTATTTATGTTTGATAGTAGATTTATGCCATGTGTTAGGATCTCTAAATTAGTCTCTATTTCTTGTTTGACGATCTTTATAGTTTTAGGTTTTACATTTAGGTATTTGTTCCATCTTGAGTTTGTTTTTGTATATGATGTGAGATATGGGTTCTGCTTCACTTTTCTGCAAATGGATATCCAATTTTGCGAGTGTAATTTGTTAGAGGCACTATCTCTTCCACATTTAATGACTTTCAACTCTTTGTCGAAGATCAGCTATCCATAGGTGGATTATTTCTATGCCTTTGGTGTATGTGTCTACCATTGTACCAGTACTAGATTGTTTTAACTAATATAGGTATATATAGGCTTTTAGATTGGGGAGTGTGAGGGAGTACTACTATAGAAGAACAACAACCTACTTTGTTCTTCTATAGTAGTACTTTCCTTTCTATATAAAGTTGGTGATTAGTTTATTCATCTCCTTGAAGAATGACATTGGAATCTGGATTGTGATCACACTATATTTGTAAATCAGTTTTGGGTAATATTGACATTTTCACAATGTTTAGTACTCCTACCCATGATCGTGGTGTATGTTTCCATTTATGTAGGTCTCTTTGGTTTGTTTTAATGTGTTTTGTATTTTCGTTGCATAATCTTATGTATCTCTAATTAATTTATTTTCTAAATACTTCATCTTTGGTTGGCTATTGTAAATGGTATTGTTTTCCTGAGATCCTTTTCTGAGTTCTCCTCATTAGTGTAAAGGAATCCAACTGGCTTTTACATGTTAATTTTGTATGCTGCCACTTTGCTTAATCATCCTATTAGTTCCAGTAGTTTTCTTGTTGAGTCTCTCAGATATTCTATGTATGGTGGTGATGGTGGTAGTGTGCTGCAGAGTCAGTTCCAACTCATAGCAACCCTACATATGGCTTTCATAATCTTTATGGGAACAGAAAGTCTCATCTTTCTCCCAAAGAACAGCTGATAGTTTTGAACTTGTGACCTTGATGTTTGTAGCTAACTCATAACCACTATGGTTCCAGAGCTCCTGAACTTAGTCCTGGGTAAATGTTATTGTTTTGTTCTCAAATGGTTGATTATTCTAAGGTTTGTGTTCAATTGTTGTTGTTATGTGCCATCAAGTCGATTCCAACCCATAGTGACACTGTATAGGGTTTCCAAGGAGAAGCTGGTGAGCTTGAACCACCGACCTTGCAGTTCAAACAGCTTTGCAGTCTGATGCATTAACCCATAGCGCCACACCAGGACTCCAGGTGTAGTGATAAAAGGCATTCTTGTCTAGTTCCTGTTTGCAAGGGGAATGCTTTCAGTATCTCTCCATTGAGAATATGTTGGCTGTTGATTTTGTGTTGTTGTTGTTGTTAAGTACTGTGGAGTTGGTTTGATTCATAGTGACCATGCACAGGGTTTGCAAGGCTGTAAATCTTTACGGGAGCAGAATGCCTCATCTTTCTCCTACAGAACCACTGGTAGTTTCAAACTGCTGACCTTGAGGTTGGCAGCCCAAGTCATAACCACTATGCTACCAGAGCTCCTTAATGTGTACATTCCCTTAATTATGTTGAAGAATATCCCTTCTATTCTTATTTTGCTGAGTGTTTTTTTTTTTTTTTTTTTTTTATCAAGAATGGGTGTTGACAATGGAATACTATGCAAAGTTGAAGAACAATGATGAATCTGTGAAACACCTCATAACATGGATGAACCTGGGACAGTATACTGAGTGAAATTAGCCAATCACAAAAGGACAAATATTTTATGAGAATACTATTATACAAACACTAAAAAAGGTTTTCATACTAAAAGAAACAGTCTTTGATGGTTACCAGGGGTGGGACATAGGAAGAGTAATTCACTGGCTAAAGTATAGGCACATGTTAACTTGGGTGATGGGAGAGTAATATACAAGAAGAAAGAGGTTAGCAGAATAATGATGAAGACAGGTGAAGAAACAGGGAGGAATGCAAGGGATAAAGGGGACAGAGGTAAATAGTGATATATACACAATCTTGGAACAACAGTGTGCTACAGGTAGATACATGGACAGAGAAACAGAATAAGTATGGAAGGCAGAGTGGGAGTATACCCAAATACTTAAGAGTTTGAAAGAGTACATTTGTATATGGGTATTTACCTTTCCTGAAAACACAGCTACGAATGTGGTGGAGCTTACAGTGGGCAAAATGATGAAAACTTCTTAACTGTTATCAAACACCTTCAGGAAATGAGTTACTGGGCCTGGGAGCTCAGGACCCTAGTCTCAGGGAACACCATGTTCAATTGGCACAACATAGTTCTCAGTGTTTTACATTCTACTTTGGTGAGTAGCATCTGGCATATTAAGACCATCTAAGGTACAACTATTCATCTATCCATGTGTGGAATAAAGAAGAGTGATGAAAATTTAAGATGCTTGGAATCAATTAGTCTAATAGACTAATTGAATATGTGAATACCAGACTCTATGACTCTGAGACTAGAAAAGCTATGTGGTGCCTGGCTATCACCACCAACTGCATGCACTGAAAGGGATCATAATGGAAGGTCCCGGATAGAGTGGTAGAAAATGTGGAACAAAGGTCAAAATTATTTTAAGAGAAAAAAAAAAAAAAAGAATGGGTTTACTGGTCTGAAAAAGACTGTGGAGGACCCTGAGACTATGACCTTCAACCACCCTTCAGGTCTGGAAAGCAACTCACCCTCATGACCCAGTTTTCAGCCACAGGTATATAGCAGGTACAATAATACTAGTAAGATATGCTCACCATGGAATGGTCACTCAATCAAAATCAAAAGGGCAACATTTACCCAAGGACAAAGCTGAGAAGGGATGGGAAGGTGGGTGGAATGGAAATAGGTACCACAGGGAGGAAATGGGATAACTGTTGTTGCATTGAGGGAATTTCAGTCATTGAAATGAAACAAAGTGCATGATTTGTTGAATGTACAACTGATTATCTTGTCTGGATTTTGTCAAATGCCTTTTCTACACTGATCAATATAATCATGTGCTTCTTTTCCTTTGTTTTTCTTATGTGGTGGTGGTTGTGTGCTGTGGAGTGGTTCAGTGTATTACATTATTTTTCTAATGTTGAACCATCTTTGCATAACTGGTATGAATTTCACTTGATCATGTATTACTTTTTTATATGTTGTTCGCTTGTACTTGCTAGGATTTCTTTTAACATTTTATTGTGAACTGAGTGAAGGCTTATAGAGCAGATCATCAGTTTTACATTCAACAAATCTACACTTCATTACATCTCAACGATTGCAATCCCCTCAATATAACATCACTTGTTCTACTTCCTCCTTGTGTTTCTTGTTTCCATTCTTTCTTACTCTACAACACTTCTGAATTTTGCCATTGGGTAAATGTTCCCATTTTGTTCTTGAATGGTTGGATATGCATCACTATCATTGTTGTCACCACTATGTACCTATCTTTTGCTTGACTACATACTGAGCCATGGAGGTGAGTTCTGTTCCAGTCTTGAAGTGTGACCAAGAGTCATAGTCTCGGGATTTCCCCCAGACTTTATCTAACTAATAATCCTGGTCTTTATGATTTGGAATTTTGTTTTGTATTTTCTCAGACTCCCTGCAGCATCTTCTAATGTGATTCATTTCAGGGCAGTTCATAATGGTAGCTGAGCTCAATCTAGTTCTGGTCTCAAGGATATGGAGACTGATGTCCCTGTGGTCTAAAAGCCCATTGGTCTAATTATCTTCAAGTGTCTTCATTTTCATCGCTCTTCTTCCAGACAGGCAGACATCAATAGTTTCATGAGCTTTTAAGATTCCAGTTGCTATCCACCAAAATGGGATGTCTTTGTGGACTATGTTATGCTTTGGCAAGGATTTTGTTGAGAATTTTTGTATATATATTCATGATAAATACTGGTCTGTAATTTTCTTTTTTAGTGGTGTCTTTGCCAGGTTTTGATATTAAGACTATGCTTGTTTCATAGAATAAATTCAGAAGTATTCCATTATTTTCTGTATTCTGAAATTGTTTGAACACAATTTGCATTAGCTCCTCTCTGAATGTTTGGTAGAACTCTCCAGTGAAGCTATCTGGATCAGGACTTTTATTGTTGTTGTAGGGACTTTTTTTTTTTTTAAGACATATTCAATTTCTTCTTTTGTAAATGACTATTCAAATTTTTACCACAGATTGTGTTAGTTTTGGTAGGTAGTGTGTATCTAAAAATCTGTCCATTTCTTCTAGGTTTTCATAGTATTCTGTCACTATCTTTGCCTATTTCATTTCTTGTTTGTGTTGTTTGCAACATCTTCTTATTTTCCTCTTAAATTTGCCAGTAGATTTTCAATTTTATTAATCCTTTCAAAGAATCTTGTTAATTCTATTGTTTTCTGTTTCATTTATTTCTTCTCAAATCTTTATTTCCTTTCTTCTGCTGTCTGTAGGTTCATGGTGCTGTTCTTTTACTAATGAGTTGTTGGGTTAAGATGTTGAATATGGTTGTTTCCTCTTTTTTGATGTGTATTTATTGCTATAAATTGTCATCTGAGCACTGTTTTTGCTGTCTCAGAGATTTTTGTACGCTATGTTTTCATTCTCATTTAAGTAATTTTTAAATTTCAGTTTTTGTTTCTTCTATTACCCGGTATTCTAAAATTAGGGTATTATTCAGCTTCCATGTATTTGATTTTTTTCCCATTGATCTCTCTCTTGTTGATTTCTAGTTTTATATCTTTGTCATCAGAGATATTTTGTAATTTTTCTATATTTAAATTTTATTTAGGCTTGCTTTGTGGCCTAACATGTCGGGGACTGACCTCAACATAGTTGTGTTGTTCACAAGTGTTTGATTCACAAGGAGGGGAGATCCAGCGGCAATAGAGATAGCGAAAGAATACACAGACAGACAGAAGGAGGGAGACAAGGAGGCACCCAGAAACCAGGGTGGATGCATCACTGGTGGGCAGACTTGGGACTACAGGCATC
>NW_006408683.1:1878411-1880145 GCF_000296735.1 Chrysochloris asiatica
TTTAGGAAAATATCACATTTATCTGTGGATTATCAAGGGCTCCATGTATTAAATTAATGCATATAACTGAACACTAAGATGAAAAACAATTTGCCATTAACTGCCAAGTGGCTAGATCTGTTACACTCGGGCCTATAGGGCCTTGAACCTCTGACCAGGCTTACACGATCTACAACACTAACATATGTTCTATTTTGGAGAATATTCCACAATACTTGGAAAGAATATATATTGTACTGTTGTTGAGTGGAGTGTTTTGTATACATCTGGGAGGTCTAATTGGTTGATTGTGTTGTTTAGATCTTTGTTGACTTTCTTTCTAGTTGTTTTGTTCTTTATGTAAAGGTATAGATTAACATTTCCTACTATTATTGTAAAAGTGCAGTGACTCTAGGGAATAAGCACTGGACTGCAAACTACAGTGTCAGTGATTCAAGCCCACCAGCTGCTCTGAGGGAGTAGAGATAAGACTTCATGCTTCCACAAAAATTTGAAGTCTTGGAAACCCTATACAGGGTCACTATAGCTCAAATATACTCAGTGGCAACAACAATAACTACTACTGTGGAGTTGCCTATTTCTCTTTTTAATTCTGTTGAAGTTTGATGTATGTATTTTGTAGCTCTTTCATTGAGTGCATAAATATTTATTGTGGTATGTCCTCTTATTGGATTGATCCTTAAATCATTAATTATTTTCCTTTTTTGTCTCTTTTTCTGTTTTTCTCCTTTAAAATCTATTTTATAGAAATTAATACTGCCACTTCTGCTCTTTTGGGATGCCATTTACTTGATATATGTTTTTCCGTGGTCTGATAGATTAGATTTTTGTCTTTGTACCCAAGGTGTGTATCTTGTAGATGGCATATTGTTGGCTCATATTTTCTCATCCATTCTGCCACTCTCTGTCTCTTGACTGGTGCATTTAACTTATTTACATTCAGTATAATTATAGATAGGTATGAATTTACTGCTGTCGTTTTGCTGTGTGCTGTGTGTGTTTGTGTTGCTAATGGTTTCTTTGTTCCAAATAATTTCTATGCCAAGTTCATTTTGTTTACAAATTTTATTATCATTTTCTTCATTGCTGTTGTTTTAGTGTTTACTGAAGCTTTATAGTTTTTCATTTTGTTAAGAAGGCTTATTAATGTTCTTTGAAGTTACTCTTTAATTTATTATTTTCCTCCCACATTTAAAATAGTTAATTTTATTTCATATTGTCTTGATTTCATCTCCATTTGTAAGTTCTGTAACTATACCATTTATTTCGTCTTTCTGATTTGTAGTTGTCATTATTTACAAACTGACATCTCTAGTTATCTATTTTCAGTCTTGTAGATTTCTTTTCTCAAGATCAGCAGTTTGAAACTACCAGCTGTTCCATGGGAGAAAGATGAGGATTTCTACTTCCATAAAGATTTATAGCCTTGGAAACCCTATACAGGGCTGCTATGAGTTGAAATCAACTCCACAGCACATAATCAATCACTAGATTTCTTTTATTTTTGATACTTCTACATGTGGCACTGTGGGATAAACCCTGTACCACAAGGTTGGTTTGAACCACAAAGTCAGCAGTTCAAACTCACCAGCCACTCCTAGGAAATTGTATACAGGGTCACTATGAATCAGAACCAGCTCAACTACACTTAACAACAACAACAATATCTATATTGATTTCTGGATAATGATTCAATCTCAGGTGATTGTCTGCTTTTTTTTTTTTTTAAATTTA
>NW_006408683.1:1890336-1899720 GCF_000296735.1 Chrysochloris asiatica
TAGGTTCCCTCTGTTGTTCTATTTCTAATGATTGTAGATGCTATGTTAATGTGTTAATTTTGGTGCTTTCTTCTTTTTGGATGTGTGTATTTATCGCAATACATTGTCCTCTCAGCATCGCTTTCACCATGTCCCCAAAATTTTGGTATTTTGTGTTTTCGTTCTCATTTGTTTCTAGGAAGCTTGTGAATTCATGTTTAATTTCTTCTACAACCCAGTCATTTTTCAGCAGGGTGTTATTCAGTTTCCATCTATTTGACTCTATTTCCTTGGTCTTCTTATTGTTGATTTCTAATTTGATAGCATTGTGGTCTGAGATGTTTTGTAGTATTTTAATGTTTGTAAATATAAGGAGATTTGTTTTGTGGCCTAAGACATGGTCTATTCTGGAGAATGTTCCAAGTGTACTGGAAAAGAATGTGTATTGTGCTGTTGTTGGGTTGAATGATCTTTACACATCTATGAGATCCAATTTGCTGATTGTCTTGTTTAGTTCTTCTGTGTCTTTGTCAAGTTTCTTTCTGATTGTTCTATCCATTTTTGAAATCAGTGTATTAAAATCACCCACTATTATTGTAGATTCATCTATTTCTTTCTTCAAATCTATTAGAGTTTGATTTATATATTTTGGAGCTCTTTCAATGGGAGCATAGATATTTATTATGGTTATGTCATCTTGTTCAATTGTCCCTTTAATCATGAGATAATATCCATCTTTATCTATTATGCTGGGTTTTGCCTTAAAGTTTATTTTATCAGAGATTAGTACTGCCACTCCTGTACATTTTTTATTGCAATTAGCTGGGTATATTTCCCCCCATCCTTTGACTTTTAATATGTTTTTGTCTCTGTGTGTGAAATATGTCTCTTACAGATAGTATATATTGAAGAATCTTGTTTTCTTGTCCATTCTGTCACCCTCTGTCTCTTAACTGGTACATTTAATTTGTGTAATTATGGATAGGTGTGGATTTGTTGCTGCTATTATGTTTGTGGGGTTTTTTGTGGTTTTGCTGCTTTCTTTGTTCTTTGTGTCTTCCTTTGCTGACTTCATGCTTTTTTGTGTTCTTTCTTGTGAGTTTCCTCATAGTTTTAATGTTTCCTGTTTTTCTTGGATTTCCATTTTCTTGGTATATTGTGAAGTGTTGATTTTCTCTGAGGTTATCTTACAGCCCATTAACTTTCCCCTCCTTTTAGTGTAGTCTATTTGATCTGTAATCTACCTGACCTTATCACCATCTGGATCTCTCTCTGTTCCTGTGTGTTTACTTTCTCTTACATTGTAATTGTTTTGATCATAAACTGACCTCCCAGATTCTCTGAGTTTGTTCTTATAGTTTTCTTCTATTCTCTACTCTTCCTTCTG
Source organism: Chrysochloris asiatica (assembly GCF_000296735.1). Lineage (NCBI taxonomy): Eukaryota > Metazoa > Chordata > Mammalia > Afrosoricida > Chrysochloridae > Chrysochloris > Chrysochloris asiatica. The sequence continues at coordinate 1,891,703 of NW_006408683.1, forward strand.
TCAATTTAGTTCTTGTAGGTGCTGCTACCTATGTCAATCTCTGGTTGTTGTCTGTTCTTGTTGGTTTTCAGTCCACAGAACTCCCTTTAGAATGTCTTGTAGCACAGAATTGGCTTTGGAAAAATCCCTTAGCTTCTGTTTATCCTGGAATGTTTTGAATATACCGTTGTATTTGATTGATAGCTTTGCTAGATAAAGGATTCTTGGTTGACAGTTTTTTTTTTCTTTCAGGGTTTTATATATGGCTTCCCATTGCCTTCTTGCTTTCATGGTTTCTGCTGAGAGATCCAAGCTTAATCTGACTTGCTTGCCTTTGTATGTGACACTTCTGTTTTCCCTGGCTGCTTTCAGAAGTGTCTCCTTATCTTTGATTTTAGAGTGCTTGATTATGATATGTCTTGGTGATTTTCTTTTGAGATATATCCTTTCTGGGGTTCCTTGAGCTTCATGAATGTTTATATTTTCACTTTTCAGGATGTTGGAGAAATTTTCTTCCAGCAGTTCTTCAACTCTTTCCTCTGTGGACTCGTGTGATTCTTTTTGTTCTGGAATGCTGATAATACTTAAGTTATTCCTCTTCATGTTGTCCAGCATGAATCTTAGACCTTCTTCAGATTTTTTTAACCTTTTTTTCTATTTGCTCTTCTATCTTAGTGGTATTGAGAGATTTGTCTTCTAGCTCACTGGTTCTGCCTTCCATCTCTTCTATTCTACTCCTTTGCCCTTTCAGTGTGTTGTCTATTTCTGATATTTTGTTTTTGATCATTTGGACCTCTTTCTGTAGGTTTTTAATTGTTTCCAATGCTGTATCTATCTTATTTAATTGTTCCTGTAGCACTTTCCTGACTTCTTCCTTATGTTTCTCAACTCCATTGTAAAGTGCTTTGAAACATTTTATAATCATTTTTCTGAATTCCTTCTCAGGCATTTCCAAGTCCTGTCCTCCTTCCAGAATGGGGTCCAAGTCTACCTCTAGGTCATTTTTCTCAAACATTTTATCTTGTTTCTGGATATGTGCTGATATGGTCATCTGCTTTTGCTTCTTGGAAATGTTTACTGTTTATCTGTGGACTTAATACTTAAATGAGTATGTGTTTGGGTATATTTTATGCTTTCTGATTGCTTCCAGGTAGATGTGATCAGGATGTGGGCTTCCTGCTTCATTCTTCTTATTGCTTAACTCAGAGTAACTTTCACAGGTGTTGTCTGCCTCCCTGGTATATGGCAGTTGGTATTAGGTCTTGCCTGGATTTTTGTTTTTTATAAAGTGTGATTGTAGCTTGACTATATGGCAGCAGTTGCTGTCTCTTCTTGGGTACTATAGGGAAAGAAAGAGTCCCCCAAATGTAGAAGGGGGAGCATAAAACAGCAAAAGGAAAAAAAAAAAAAAAACTAGACTGGATACTGTAGTCTATAATTGCAGAAAAGGGAGAGGATAGAGAAAAAAAAATTCTGTAGCCTAATATGAGTATGACTTTAATGTCCTCTTTCAGCTTCTTGCCTTCAAAGCTGTTTGATAGATTTCAGGATGCCACTGTTGGTTGTTATGCTGTACCTCAGGATTTAATTTAATTTTCAGTCTGTTTTGTTTTTAGACTCTCTTTCCCTCTCCATGCCCCTTGTTCTGATTTTTCTGTATTAAAAAAAAAAGAATGCAGTTCCGGCTCTTGGGCTGAAAGTATCTGTGCACATGTGTGGCTGACGAACCCACCAGTGGTGTGGGTGGGGGTTGTCCACTTGCTCAGGCACCCCCTCTAGTCACCATAAAGGAGGTGCGCAAACAGCGGGAGGCCAGTGAATAGATACCAAAAAAAGAAAATCAGAACAAAGGAAAACTGACAAAGTGTATTGTCCACATTTGCTTCGAGGTTCCTGCAGCGTTTTTCCATGGTGTGTCTACTCCCCTGCTTGGTCTTGCTGTTTGGTCTTGCCCAAGTTGTCGGCTCCAGCCCATTGAGCCCAGCCAGTTCAAAAGTATGTGATTTCTTACTTTTGCTACATGTTCCACTACCTATAAGCCTTCAAACCTTTTAAATATTCCTACCTATGTGATTCTGAGTTTTGGAGTTCTGCCCTGAATCTGTTTTGCCTGGTATTCTGTGGTATTGCTGACAGTGAACCTCACTGCACCTCCACCCTAGCTGCCATCAATCCCTACCTCTTCCCTTCCTTTATTTTTAATCCTATCTATCTCCACTTAACATTTGGTCTTATTTATTTCTTTCCCTCCTTTTTTTTTCTCCCATCATTGGTTTGGTTTGTTTATTCTTTCTTCTCCTCTTTCATTTCTTTCCCATCCCTTGTCATATCTTTTCTATTTCTGCTTTCATTTTATCCTTTTAAAAATCTATTTCTCTTTCTCCCTCTTTCGATTTTTCTTACCTTTTTATAAATTTGAGGTTCGTTCCATATTTTCTCTTACTCAATTTAGGATCTTATAATTGGAGTCCTGGTGTGGTGCTGTGGATTAATCACCAGACTGCAAAGCCATTTGAACTGCAAGGTCAGCGTTTCAAACTCACCACCTGCTCCTCGGAAATCCTATACAGGGTTGCTATGGGTCAGAACAGACTTGATAGTGCTTAACAACAACAAAAATAATGGAGTCTTAAGGAGTTCTGGTAGTGTAGTGGTTACAAGTTGGGCTGTTAACCCCAAGGTCAGAAGTTCAGAAACTACCCACTGTTTTGCAGAAGAAAGATGAGGCTTTCTGCTCCTATAAAGATTTACAGCCTCAGAAACCCTATAAAGGGTTGCTAAGAGTCAGAACCGACTCCATGGCACATAACCACTACCACCACCAATGAAGTCCTGGTGTGGCATTGTAAGTTAAAGTACTGGACTGCAAGGTTGCTTTGAACTGCAAGGTAAGCAGTTCAAGGTCACCAGCTGCTCCTTGAAAACCCTATACAGGGTCGCTATAACTTGGTACCAACTCAATGGTACTCAATAACTACAACAACCCAGAGCTTTCAGAGTTGGGACATTTGCATTTGAAAAGACATGAAGACCAACCCAGAACTGCTTGGAGAACAGGAGGCTCATGCAGAAAAAGAAAAAAAAAAAATGGACAGGTTGGTGTTTTGAGTTTTGGAGGTATCAAGGCAAGGAAAGTTGACTCATCAGAGCATGTGTGCATTATTTTTCCTCTCTCTTCTGCTAGGGACCTGGGACTCTGCAATTGTAAGCTATTTCTTGATAATAAACTTCTCTTTATATATATATACATATATACACTTCATTGGTTTGGGTTCTCTAGAAAACCTAGTCTAAGACACCCACCACGAACTACATTGTATAACGGCAAAACGGAAATTGTGTACATACTTCCATTCTGTGATTACACTCATCCAGAGGCAGATTGTGAGTGCCTAAGAACACACCAACATGCAGTCAATTCTGTACAAATACAGTGACATAACAATGTATCTGAGATAACAGACAATTTCAGTTCCCAAAGAACTAAGATGGCTGGCTGGTTGGCTGTGTGCCATCGAGTTGGTTCCTACTCATAGTGACCTCTGATGTTGTAAGTCTTATAGGAGCAGAAAGCCTCACCTTTCTCCCATGGAGTGTCTGGGGGACTTCAACTGCTGACCTTTCAATTAGCAGTCCAACGGGTAACCCACTAAACCAAGAAACAAAATACAGTGTCTCTAACAATAACCAAGTTGTAGAGCCAAGGACTACATAGTAAGGAATTCAACAAAAAGTTATTTACATACCTTCAGTGGATTGAGAGAAAGGTTGAGGAAAGTCAGGAGATCACAGAAAAATCTTTAGAAGAATTAAGGAAAACAGTAAAAGAAGAAACAAACAAAATATATGAAAAATTTGAGACAATACAAAACCTACAAATATAAATTCATAAGATTAATACTAAGATTTCAGAAATGGGTAATACACTGAAATGGCAAAGGAGTAGATTTGAATCCATAGATGCCTGAGTTTGTGAGCTTGATGATAAATCTGTTACTACTAGTATGAAGAAGAACAATCAGAAGAAAAAAAAAAAACAAGGAAAAAATCCAAAGTAAGCCTAAGATTTATGTGGGACACCATGAAGAGGAATAATCTATGGGTGATCAGAATTCCAGAACAGGAAGAGACAATAAAAACCACAGAGAAAATTGTCAAACAGTTGTTGGAAGGAAACTTCCCTAATATCATAAAAGATGAGAAGATGAGCATTTAAGAACAGGCCTCCAAAGAAAATCATGACCAAGATATATTATAATCAAACTCTTCAAAATCAAAGACAAGAAATTAATACACCTTCACATTTAAAAAAGTGGAAAACCATAAAGATTTAGTAAACATTAAAACTTAAAGTCTTTGTAAATTTTGTTATAATATTTGACTTTGTCTTTTTGAGCTGCCTTTTGAAATTTCCTGTCCAGCTCTTTTACCTCTTCATTTCTTCTCTATGCTGGAGAACAAGTTTCAGAGTATCTTCTGGTATCCATTTTGGTCTTTTCCTTCTTTCTTGTCTTCTTAATGACCTTTTGCTTTCTTCCTGCATAATGCTTTTGATGTCATCCTATATCTCCTATCATCTTTGATCTAATGCAGCAAATCAGTTCTTCAGATGATCTCTAAATTCAGGTGGGATATGGTCAAGGTCAAATTTTGGCTCTTGTAGACATTTTTTCATTTATTCAGCTTCAGCCTGAATTTGCATATAAGCAATTGATGGTCTGTTCCACAGTCTGCCCCTGGCCCTGTTTTAGCTGATGATATGGAGCTTTTCCACCATCTCTTTTCATGGGTGTAGTCAACTTGATTTCTGTTTATTCCATCTGGTGAGGTTCATGTGTATAGTTATCTTTTATGTTGTTTGAAAAAGATATTTACAATGAAGAAGTCATTGGTCATGCAAAATTCTATCATGCGATCTCCAGCATTGTTTCTCTCAATAAGGCCATGTTTTCCAACTACTGATCCTTCCTCTTTGTTTCCAACCTTTGTACTCTAATCACCAGTAATTATCAATACATCTTTCTTGCATATTTGATCAATTTCAGACTGAAGAAGCTGGTAGAATTCTTCAATTTCATCATCACTGGCTTTAGTGGTTGGTGTGAAATTTTGAATAATAGTGGTATTAGTTGGTCTTTCTTGCTCAGTTCCAAACCTAAAGTGATCCTGTATACATTTTCCATGGACTGACTGGAGAGCTTGAACCATCAACCTTGTGGTTTAAACCACAAGTTCTGTGCATAAACCCAGAGTGCCACACCAGGACTCCGGTCTTCCTTGTAAGCATATGAATATTATTGTATCACAGCATTGTGCTGCAAGACAGATATTGATATGTTCTTTTTGATGTTGAATGCAATGCCACTCCTCTTCAATTCATCATTCCTATAATAGTAAACCATGTGATTGTCAGATTTTAAATGACCACTTCAGGTTATTAATGCCTAATAATGTTTATGCCTTCTATTGAATTTTGAGAATTTCCAATTTTCCTGGATTCATATTTTGTACATTCCATTTTCTGATTATTAATGGTTGTTTACAGATGTTTCTCTTCATTTTGAGTTGTTCCCCATCAAGAAATGAAGGTACTGAGGGTTTACTCCATTCATGTCATCACAGCCAACTCTACTTTAAAGAGGCAGTCCTTCCCCAGTCTCATTTGGAGTGCCTTCCAACCTGAGGGACTCATCTTCCAGCTCTGTATCTGACAATATTATGGTGCTCTTCAACATGTTTCAATATTCAATATTCTGGTGCTGACAGTGTTCCAATGCTCTTCATAAGGTTTCCAGTGAGTACATATTCAGAAGTAGTCTGTCTCTCCTTCTTCCTAGTCCTGGAAGGTCAGCTGAAACCTGTCCACCATGGGTGACCTTTCTGGTGTTTAAAATACCCATGCCATGGCTTTCAGAATCACAGTAACATGCAAGCCACCACTGCTTGTGTGACAAACTGACAGGTGAGTGGTGAGAAAAATTTAGAAGATCTGATATATGATCTAATACACTATCAAATATAACTACAAGCATACAAACTGCAGAAGACAAAATAGATGTCTGAGAACTCCTAAAATTTAGATACTTATGTGCATTAAAAGCTTTCACCACAATAATAAAAAGAGAACCCACAGACTGGGGAATAATTTTGCACAGGGTCATATCAGCCAAGGGATTAATCTATAAAATTTACAGAAATTTCAGCACCTCAACAATGAAAGACAAATATCCCAGTTAAAAATGGGTACAGGACATGGACAGACACTTCATCAATGAAGACATTCAGATGACCAACAAGCTGTGAAGAAATGCTCACAATCATTAGCCATTGTTGTTGTTGTTAAGTGTTGTCAAGTCGGTTATGACCTATATTGACCTTGTATAGGGTTTCTGAAGAGCAGCTGGTGAGCTTGAATCGTGGATATTGCGGTTCAAACTGATTTTGCAGTCCAGAGCATTAACCCACAGCATCACACCAGGATTCCCATTAGCCATTGTTGTTGTTGTTAAGTGCTGTTGAGTCGATTCCGAGCCATAGTGATTATGTATAGGGTTTCCAGAACAGCAGTTCAAATGAATTTGCAGTCTGACACATTGACCCACAGCCCACACCAGAACTCCATTACCCATAGTTGTTGTTATGTGCCATCGAGTCAGTACCAACTCATGCACAGCAGAATGAAACACTGCCCGATCCTGGGCCAACCTCACTACTGTTACCATGCTTGAGTCCATAGATGCTGACACGTGGCTAATCCATCTTTTTGGGGGTCTTCCTCTTTTTCTCTGGCCCTCCACATTACCAAACATCATATCCATCTCCAGTGACTGGTCCCTCCTGACAATATATCCAAAGCATGAGAGACAAATTTTGGTCATCTTGGCCTCCAAGGAGCATTTTAGATGCACTTCTTCTACAACGGATCTATTGGTTCTTTTGGCAGCCCATGGCACTTTCAATATTCTCCTCCAATACCACAACTCAAAAGCATCAATTCTTCTACAGTCTTCCTTATTCATGGTCAAGCTTTCGCACGCATATGAGGTTATTGAAAATACTATGGCTTGCATCAGGCACACCTTAGTCCTCAAGGTGACATCTTTACTCTTCAATACTTTAAAAAGGTTTTGTGCAGCAGATTTGCCTAATGCAATACGTCGATTGATCTCTTGACTGTTGCTTCCATGAGTGTTGATATTTAATCCAAGAAGAATGAAGTCCTTGAAAATTTCAATCTTTTCTCCATTGATAAGAATGTTGTTTATTGTTCTAGTGGTGAGGATTTTTGGTTTCTTGACATTGAGATCTAATCCATACCGAACGTTGTGCTCTTTGATCTTCATCAGTAAATGTTTCAAGTCCTCTTCACTTCCAGCAAGCAAGGTTATATCATCTGCATATCACAGGTTGTTAATGAGTCTTCCTCCAATCTGATGCCATGTTTTTCTTCATATAACCCAGCTTCTCGGATTATTTTCTCAGCATAGAGGTTGAGTAAATATGGTGAAAGAATACAACCTTGTCACACACCTTTCTTAATTTTAAAACATTCAGTGTTCCCATGTTCTGTTCTCATGTTCTCTTGGTCCAGGTAGAGATTCCTCATGAGCACAATTAAGTGTTCCGGAATACATACTTCACAACGTCCATAGCTTGTAATGATCCACACGATCGAAAGCCTTTGTGTAGTCAATAAAGCACAGGTAAACATCTTTCTGTATTCTCTGCTTTCAGCCAAGATCCATTGTACATCAGCAATGATGTCCCTCATTCCATGGTCTCTGCTAAATCTGGCTTGAACCTCTGGAAGTTCTCAGTCAATGTATACTTGCAGCCATTTCTGCATTACCTTTAGCAAAACTTTACTCGCATGGGATATCAAAGATATTGTCCAATGATTTCCGCATTCTGTTGGGTCACCTCTCTTTGGTTTGGGCACAAATTTCTTCCAATCAGTCGGCCAGATAGTTGTCTTCCAAATTTCTTGGCAGAGATGAGTGAGTGCCTCCTGTGCCACCTCACTTTCTTGAAAGACTTCA
>NW_006408683.1:1900165-1916876 GCF_000296735.1 Chrysochloris asiatica
AGTAAAGATTTACAGCCTCGGAAACCCTGTACAGGGTCACTATGAGTCGGAACCAACTCCACGGCACATAACAACAACAACAACAATGCTCGAAAGCAAGTTTCAGTGTCTCTTCTGACATCCATTTTGACCTTTTCCTTCTTTCTTGCCTTCTTAATGATTTTTTGCTTTCTTCATGCATAATGTTCTCGATGTCATCCCAAAACTCTTCTGGTCTTCAGTCTTTACTGTAGTGGTTATGAGTCAGGCTGCCAAACTCAATGTCAGCAGCTCGAAACTACCAGCCGTTCCACGTGAGAAAGATGAGGCTTTCTGCTCCTGTAAAGATATACAGCCTGGGAAACCCTGTGCAGGGTCACTATGAGTTGGAACTGACTCCACAGTACTTACCGACAATATTAGCCATCAGAGAGATGCAAATCAAAACAAAAATGAGCCATTATTTTACTATAGCATTAATACGTCAAAAAAAAAAAAAATCAGAAAACAATAAAGTCTGATGAGGTTGTGGAGAAACTGGACCCTCCTACACTACTGGTGAGATTGTAAAATGGTGCAACCACTGTGTAAAACGGTATGGTGATTCCTCAAGAAGTTAAAAATAAAAATACCATATGACTCAATCATCTTTCTACTTTGTGTCTAACCTCAAGAAATAAGAGCTGTTACATGAATAGATATATGCATACCCATGTTCATCGCAGTACTATCCACAATGGCAGAAAGATGGAGACAGCTAAAATGCTTTTCAATGGAAGATTGGATAAACTTTGGCATATACAGACATGAAAGACCACACAATGTTGAAGAATAACAATGAATCTGTGAAACACCCAACATGGATGAATCGGAAGACATTGTGCTGAGTGAAATTGGTCAATTACAAAAGGACAAATATTGTATGAGACCACTATTATAAAAATTCAAGAAAGAGATTTCATGATTAAAGAAGCATTTTTTGATGGTTATCAGGGGTGGGAGAGAAGTGTAAAAGATTCACTGGCTAGAGGGTAGACACGTGCTAACTTGGATGACAGGAAGTCAACAGATAAGAATGAGGTTGGTAATAGAATGATGAAGACAGGGAATGCATGGGAAAACCAAGAGTTAAAGGGAATTGATTTAAATACTCAAGCCTTCAACAACAGTGATCTAAGGTTAAATACATGGAGAGATACACAAACTGAAGGGATTCAGAAGGGAGTGTGGGATTATACCTATAAGTATATAAAGGTTTGATAGAGGATGTTTGTACATATGTATTTACCTTTTTTGCAACTATATGAATGTGGTGGAGCATACAGGGAAGAAAATTATGAAAACTTAATTTTTTGGATGTGGTTTTCAGGACCATAGTCTTGGGGAACACAATGTTTAAATGACATAACAGTCCCCAAAGACAGTGATCTACATCCTACCTTTTGTGAGTAGCTACTTGGAGCTTAAAAGCTCAAGAGTAACCATCTAAGGTGCAACTATTAGACTTGCCCTGTACAAAGGAAAGAAGAGTGATGAAAACTGAAGACACTTGGAATCCATTAGTCCAGTGGACTCATGGAACATGTGAATTTCAGTCATCAGAAGAATAGATAGTGCTTGACTACTCACTACCAACTGTTCTGAATGGAATCACATTGTTGTTGTTAAGTACCTTAGAGTCAGTTCCGATTAATAGCAACCTTGTGTAGGGTTTCCAAGGAGTGACTGGTGAATTTGAACCACTGATGTTGTAGTTCAAACTGACTTTGCAGTCCAGCGCATTAACCTACAGAGTCACACCAGGATGCCTGAATCACATTGTTGTGGTTAAGTGCTGTCAAGTTGGTTCCAGCCCATAGCAACCCTGTATAAGGTTTCTGAGGAGCAGCTGGTGAGCTTGAACCACTGACCTTGTGGTTCAAAGTGACTTTGTAGTCCAGCACATTAGCCCACAGCACCATTAGGACTCCATTGTTGTTGTTAAGTGCCATCAAGTTGGTTCCTAGGACTCCATTTGTTGTTGTTGTAAAGAGCCATCAGGTCGATTCCAACCCATAGCAACCCTGTATAGGGTTTACAAGGAGCAGTTGGTGAGCTTGAACCGCCAACCTTGAAGTTCAAATGGCATTGCAGTCTGGTGCATTAACCCACAGCACCACACCAGGTCCTAAATTGAGTAAGAGAAAATATGGAACAAAACTCAAATTTATACAAAGACTGGACTTATTGGTTAGAAAGAGACTGGAACTGAACTCACCCTGGTGGCTCAATTTTCACCCAACCAGTAAATAGATACATGACAACACTAGTATGGTATGCTCACCATGGAATGGCCAACCATTAAAGATCAAAAGATTGTTAAAATGTAGATTCTGATTCAGAATATCTGAGGTAGAAATTCAAATTCTCAATAGGAGTCAAACTAAAATGAGTGGATTGGAAGCCTTGGATTGAAGTTTTTGGGTAAATCTGAGAGGTGATGGAAGGGACTTACCCTCCTTCTCATTGTAAAAGTTGCCCAGTGGCAAAAGTCCTGTGCTATGGTTACAGTCTTCACAGCCTGACCTTACACATTAGTTGCCCCCCACCCACAACCCCTGCGGCACCACTGCAAGTATTTCTTGACTAATCCCAAACGCCTAGTCCTGAATCCTTACTTCTTTTCCAATGACCTGACAAATGCCTGGGAATCAAGTCCCTTAATCCAGAAATCTTTGTAATTCCCAGACCTATTCCCACTTCCTTATTTCTCCATGCCTCAACTCCACTTTAGTTCAAGTCTCATGTTCACCCTGCTTTCTCTGACACTCCTCTATCTGACTCCATGTCCTAACATACCCTGCCTTGACTTCATCATATCCAAGACTCATAACCCTAAAATAGGAAGCATGACACAGAATCTCACTTTATAATGAGTTTAACTGGAATGTTTGCTTTTCAAACTGAGCACTATATATAACATGGAAGCTCAATTAGTTCTGTTGTTCTGTTGTTGTTGTTAAGTGACATTGAGTTGGTTCTGACTCATACCAACCCTGTACAGGGTTTCCAAGGAATGACTGGTGAGTTTGAACCACCGACCTTGTGGTTCAAACCAAACTTGTGGTCCAGTGCATTATCCTACAGCACAGGGATTTTTAACACAAAAGCAGAACCATAAAATTCTACTCTATCTATGATGTATTTAGTCTTACAACTCATTCATTCATATGCATACATGTATCCATGTATTTAATCATTCATATAAAAAAGCATTTGCTAAACGTCTACGAAGTGTTAAACAAACACGAGAGATACAATACAATATTTTTATTCTCAAATAGCTTACACTTTAGTAGTGGAGTTAGAGAAATAAAGAGAATTCTGGTTGTGAAACAATTCTGAGAATAGGTATCTTAAAATTGGAAGGGTTAGGAAAGCCTTTTTAGAGAAGCCTGGGTTCAAATCTAACTTATTTCTTGCTATGAGGCAAATCTACAATTAAGGCAGTAAGGGAAAGCAAATTATATTTCAAAAGATCAAGTTAGGTCCATAAAGTTTCAGCAATCATATGGAAAAGATTCATGTGAAATCCTCAGGAGGTTGTGAGAACAATTAGGTGGCATAAAGATGCTGGATTGTGACAGTAGTTATATCCATGGAAAGGTATTCAGGATTCTAGGTCCACTTTTTCTGCCCTGGCTTATTATTTTTTTTCATAACAGATCTTTGTAGGGATATATGCAGGAGACCCAGTTGTTTCTAAACAGCGGCCTCTGAAGTCAGAAAAGTTGAACATTGACTCAGGGAGGGTTTGCACTTCACTCTGCCAATAGAATTACATCCAGTATCTTTCATATCTAAAAATGTTTTCAAAAGAAACATTAACATATCTACCATCCTGCTAATCTATTTAGGTCTACTTCTTCCTGCAAATAGAAACAGCAGGGGAAAACAACTTCCACTCAAAATGAGATCAGCTCATCTGATCCATTAAAAAAAAAAAAATCCAATTAATTTACAATGAAACAATTAAGGCAATTCCCTTCTAATAAATTGGCTGGGGCTTTTAACTAATCCTGGGTGAACCTTGGAGACCAAGTTGATTTTAGATAGTAATCTAAACATTTACATACTTATGTGAAATTTGCTTCTCTTAAATTCATAGGACAAAGGTTCCCAGTATGTTTTTCAGTGAAAGAACTCCTCTTGCATTTTCCTTGTTTTGTCACTGCCAAGGCTTCAAAAGGTAGGAATGTGTTTCATATTTCATGTCATCCTTGTGTAATTCTTAGAGAATAGAAGACATTTACTGAATGTTTATTGATTGAATTTCTTAATCCCAAAATTGGAGACAGGTTAAGGAATAAAGAGGAAATAATCCAGTCTCTATTTGTCTAGAGCGGTGAATCATGTACTATTGACCTGAGACCCAGAACGTAAGAACAAATAGTAATCCCTGTTCATAATGTCAATATTGGAAATTGTATTTGTTGTTAGGTAAGTCCTGCTTATGTTTCTCTCAATGTGCAGATTTTATTGTTGTCAGCCCTTCAACATGTTTGTCTACCCTGATATAAGGCTTATACAGATTGAAAATGATACCTCTGGTATTGATTTGTGGCAATCAAGTAGATACTTAAAGAGGCTATTTTAAATGGAACTTTTGGGAGACCTTAATGAGTGACACCATTCTAAATGAGCTTGAAATACCAAAATAACATCCTCTCTTTAAAAGAATACTGAATGACATCATGTTTTTTCAAGAGCAACATCATTTAGATATCATTCCTCATTATTTCCAAAGCTTCTCCTTCCATGTCCCTGTGCCCAAAGGGGCATATCTAGGGTCAGTAAGAGAATGGGAGGTAGAAACAGAGGTTCCACTATTCTGTGGCTTCTTCCTAGGGCCATGGTTTGTCAAGGGTTGAGGGGATCTACATAAATTTCCAGCATATAAATGCCTATCTAGCCTTATCCTTATTTCTACCTATCACCTTCAACAAATCTTCCAGCAGTGACTCTAAGTCTGGGACATTCTTCAATTTAGTCAGGTTTCTGCCCTGCTGTGAGCCAGCACCACAGAAAGATGGAATCACAGAGTTTAAAGTGAATTAAGAGAGCATTTGTAACACATATAACTTCCCAGATCCTTCCCCACAGACTCTGAACAAATTTGGAGAACCTGGGATTTATATGTTTAACCAGAACCCCAGGAGATTCCCAGAAGTATGTAAATTCCAGAATTGAGGTTGAAACTAGAAAGATGCAATGCTTTGGCCAAAGTCTATTTTCAAGCCTATGCTAGGGCACTAAGAATAATTTTTTCCACTTCATTAAAAAAAAAACTTTATCAACACCATAATTAACTAATATCCTAAGTGGCCAATCATACGGATCTTCAGGAAGTATACAAATCAGTGTTGATACAAGTCATCTCATGTGGCTAATTCTTACATAAGTGGTTTTAGGCTAATGTGTAACTAACTAATAAGATCAGACTCACAAGAATCTAGGGATTTACAAAAAGATAGTTTTAAAAAAATTAAGCAAATGTTTGAAAAGAAGAAAAGATACTTTAACATGTTATGCCATCTATATTATAGTTGTTTTTCTAACACTATGAATTTTTCTCTTTAGTGAGGGAAGACCTGTAAACCTCCAAAAGCATTTTTTTCCTATAGCATTCTCAAGCACTTTGAAGAAGGGGACCACTTGTTAACTATTGTTGTTGTTAAGTTCTGTGGAGTTGGTTCTGATTCATAGTGACTCTGTATAGGCTTTCTGAGGCGTGGCTGGTGAGTATGAACTGCTAACCTTATGATTCAAACTGACCTTGTGGTCCAGTGCTTATCCTACAGCATCACAGTCAGTTCCGACTCATACTGACCCTATGCAACAGAAGAAAACACTACACCATACTCACAATAGTTACACTAGAGTTTATTGCTGCTGCCACTGTGCTAACTGATATTGTTTGGGGTCTTCATCATTTTGCTGACTCTCCACTTTACAAAGCATAATGTCCTTCTCCAGGGACTTGTCACCTCCTGATAATATATCCAAACTCTGGTCATCCTGGCTTCTAAGGAGCATTCTAGCTATACTTCTTCCAATACAGATTTGTTTGTTCTTCTGGCAATCTATGGTACTTTCAATATTCTACTCCAACACCATAACTTAAATACACTCATTCTTTTATTTTCCTCCATATTCACTGTCCAACTTTCAGATACACATGAGGTGATTGTATTGCATTAGGCAAATCTGGTGCACAAGACCTCTATAAAGAGTGAAGACAATCCATGTGAGAACTAAGATGCTCCTGACAGAAGTCATGGTATTTTCAATAGCTTCTTATGCATTGTTCTGTTCTGTTGTGCATAGGATTGCTATGAGCTGGAGTTCTGGTGTGGCACTGTGGGTTAATGTGCTGGACTGCAAAGTCAGTTTGAACCACAAATTGGTTGTTCAAGCTCACCATCTGCTCCTAGAAACCCTCTACAGGGTCACTATGGGTCAGAACTGACTTAATGGCACTTAACAACAACAACAACATGTGGCATTGAAAATATGCTAGTTTGGGTCAGGTGCACCTGAGTCCTCAAATTGGCATCTTTCCTTTCTTACACTTTAAAGAGATCTCATGCAGCAGATTTGCCTAATATAATATGTCATTTGATTTCTTCACTGCTGCTTCTGTGAGTGTTGATTGAGGACACATTTTCTTTCTCCATGTTGTTGTTGTTGTTATTAGGTGCCATCTAGTCAGTACCGACTCATAGGGATCCTATGCACAAAAGAACGAAATACTGCCTGGTCCTGGGTGAATCTCATAATTGTTGCCACACTTGAGCCCATTGATGCTGCCACTTTGCCAGTCCATCTCACTGGGGATCTTCCTCTTTTCCTCTGACCCTCCCCCTTACCAAACATAATATCCCTCTCCAGTGTCTGGTCCATAGATTTTTCTCTATAGATTCACCTATAATGGACATTTTATATAAATGGAATAATGCAGTATGCACTTTAGTGAGTGGATTCTTTTGCTTAGAACATTGTTAAGGTTCATCCATGCTGTAATACTTGATTCCTTTATAGGACCAAATTAAATTCCATTATATGTACATACCACATTTTGTTTATCCATTCATTAGTTTATTGGCATTTGAATTGTTTCCACTTTTTGGTTTTTATAATGCTGTAGGAATATATATGTACAAGTTTTTGTGTAAGTGTATGTTTTCAATTCTTTTGAGTATACCTAGCTAGGACTGAAATTATTGGGTCCTGATGTGGTGCTGTAGGATAAGAAAGGTCAGCAATTCAAACCCACCAGCAGCTCCTCAGAAGCCTTATACAGGGTCACTAGGAGTCAGAATGGACTCAATGGTATTTAACAACAGCACAACAACAACATGGTATCTCTGTGGTTAACATTTTGGGGAATTGCCAAACTGTTTTCCAAAGTGACTGTACCATTTTACTTTCCCACCAGAAGTGTATGAAGGTTCTGATTTCTCCATACCTTTGTCAACATTTGTTATTGTCTATCTTGGTGTGGCTCTGTGGGTGAATGTGCTGGACTGCAAAGTCTGTTTGAACCAAAACATCGGTGGTTCAAGCTCCTCAGCTGCTCCTCAGAAACCCTATACATGGTCACTATAGGTCAGAACAGACTCAACAGCACTTAACAACAACACAACAAATTTGAAAGTGGGTATTGAGTTATTCCAGCACCATTTGTTGAAAAGAATATTATTTTCCCATTGAATATATTGCCACCTTTGTAAAATCAATTGACAATAAATGTGAGGGTATATGTCTGGGCTTTCAAGTCTACTCTATGGAGTTATATGTCTATTTTTATGCCAGTAATAACTATAAAAAATTTTAACTATAAAAATTTCCTTTCTTCTCCTTCAAATCAAGCTCTACTCCATCCCAATTTGCCTTTCCCCTTATCCCAATAGTCATAGTTTGAATTTTCTACTATATTAGGTGTGATTTTCAGTATTGTGTAATTCACTTTTTCAAAAAATATTTATTGAGCATCTGCTCTGTGTCAGATATTGTTCTTGGCTCAGGGAATACAACAGTAAACAAGACAGAAGCCCATTTCCCCACAACTTACATTTTAAGAGAGCAAATAGAAATAAAACAAAACAAAACCAGTAAACAAGTGAATAGATCAAATATTTTGAGATTGTGATAAGTGCTATAAAGAAAATGAAGGATAGCAGGATTCAAAGTGAAAGAGGGGTCCTGTTTTAGTTAGATTGGTCAAATAGAGCATCCCCAGGGAGCTGGTATTTGATCAGAGTCCTAAGCATTGAGTAGTGAACCACATGAAAACCTCAAAGGAGAATAATTTAGCCAGAGGTAACAGTAAGTACAAGGTTTCAAAGGAGGACATGAAAGTAAGTGTGGTTGGGACAGAGTGAATTAGGGAGAAAAGATGAGAGGTTGAGGTGAAAGAAATGGAAAGTCAAATCACATAGGGCTTTCTAAGAGTTTAGATTTTATTCTAACAGTGAGGGGAAAGTTCTTGGAGAAGTCTAAGCAATGGGTGATATGGTCTGATTTACTCATTAAAAGCTCATTCTGCTAGAAGAAAACATACATGAAAATCTTTGTGACTTTGAGCTAAGCACAAATTTCTTAGATAAGGCACATAAAAGCTTGAATTATATAAGAAAAAATAGAAAAATTAGACTATAAAAACTTAGAATTTCTGTTCTCTGAGAAACATTGTTAACAGGATTAAGAATGAAGCCACAGGTAAAAATATTTGCAAATAGAATTTTTATCTGATTTTATCAAAATTTATATTCTGAATGTAAATCTTTCATTGGATGTGTGATATAATACTATATATGTAATTTTTTTTTTTAACTCAACAGCTAGAAAACAAGCAATCTAATTAGAAAAAGATAACAAAAGCTTGTTAAGTACTGTTAAGTCAGTTCTGATTCACAGCGATCCTGTTTAGGGTTTCCGCAGAGCTGTTAGCAGTCCAGTATTTATCCTACAGTACCATACTGGGATTCTAAAGAAGATGTATAGATAACAAATAAGCATACAGAAATATGTTCAACATCATTAGCCTCTTTTTTTTTTTTTTAAGTACCATGGAGTCGGTTCCAATTCATAGTAATCCTGCACAGGGTTTCTGAGGCTGTAAATGGTTATGGGAGCTAAGTCTCATTTTTCTCCTGCGGAACAGCTGGTAGTTTCGAACTGCTGACCTTAAGCTTTGCAGCCTGATTTGTAACCACTATGCTACCAAAGCTCCTTAGGTGCTAGAGGTTTGTTGTTGTTGTTGTTATGTGCCGTGGAGTCGGTTCCGACTCATAGCGACCCTGTACAGGGTCTCCGAGGCTGGAAATCTTTACGGGAGCAGAATGCCTCATCTTTCTTCAGCGGAGCAGCTGGTAGTTTCGAACTGCTAACCTTAAGGTTCACAGCCCAATTCGTAACCACTACGCTACCAGGTGCTAGAGGTAGGAGGGATTAATTACAAAGGGATGTAGAAGAATTTGGGGGGATGAGAGAATGATTCTATATCTTGACTGTAGTAGTAGTTATAGATCTACCCATAACCAAGCTAAAACTTAGCACTGCCTTACAGTCAATACCAACTCATAGAGATCCTTTTGGATACAGTACTACTTTCCCATAGGGTTTCCAAATCTTTCATCTTTACAGAAGCACTCCCTCAGAGTGCTTGGTGAGTACAAACCGCCAAATTTTGGTTGGCAGCAAGTGCTTAACCTTTACATTTGAGATACCTAACTTATGAGTGGCAAGTCACTACTCAAAGCAACAGGACTAAAGCCTTCAGAGTTCGAACCACAGTGAGCTAAAAAACAATGAAAGATTTGATTGGTCCTATTAAAGTTATTTATTGTATGTATGCATGTGTGTATATAATTCATAAGTATTTTCAGCAAATTAAAAGCATTTTAAATGCTTGGAAATTAACAGAAACAAAACCAAACAATGGAACATTAGATTGTGGCTTCAGGAAAGTAGGGAAAACAAAACATTGTCTAGCCAAATCCTGTCTATGTAAATAAAGGCTAAAGGGAAAGATCAGTTCTAATTTACTCTATGTTTGTACTTCTGCAAACAGGAGCGTTTCACTTTTTGTTTTGTCTTGGAATTGGTTCCATTGTAGAACACAAGTCAAAAGAACTGGAAAATATGGAGAATCCTGGTGTGGCACTGTGGGTTATATGTGCCAGACTGCAAAGCCATTTGAACTGCGAAGTTAGCAGTTCAAGCTTACCAGCTGCTCCTTGGAAACCCTATACAGGGTCTCTATGGGTTGGAACCGACTTGACAGCACTTAACAACAGCAATTACCAGCTGAAGTTCTTGTCCTACAAGGACAACTCCCTTTGGGTACCTATTTTTTTTTCCTATTTTGGGCACTGTATGGCATTGTGGGTTAATGCACTGGATTGCAAAGTCACAAGGTTGGTGGTTCAAGCTCACCAGTCACTCTTCGGAAACCCTATACAGGGTCGCTATGGGTCAGAATTGGCTCGATGACACTTAACAACAACAACAAAGCTAGTGGCTAGAGCAGGCAGGCAGTGTGGCTGTCTGCACAAGAGGAAATTCCAAGCGTGGGCCTTTTAACTTTGCATTTATCATTAATTTACTAAGTACTCCTGCCAGATTTCAAGTACTCCTTAAAGACTCAATGTGGAGCTTTGTTTCTTTTTTTTTTTTGTTATAGACTAGGTTCCTGCAGGAGCCTAATCTTGTTAAAGTGAGATTTGGTTATTAAAGGAAGAGGGAAAGGTGAGCTAAAGTTCATTTACAGGCTGGGGCATAACACTGATTCATTTACCCTATTCTATACATCCATAAAAAAAGGATGACATTTTACACATTCAAGAGGCTACCCACTAAGGGAGTCTTTAAACAAACATCTTAGGTCCACCAAATATTCTGTTGTGGACAATTATCAAAACCAAACCAAAACAGTTGCTATTGAATCAATTCTACCAGTGCTGCATAGGGTTTTCAACATGACTTGGATCAGGCACACCTTAGTCGCTCAGACTGGTATCTTTGCTCTTGAACATTTTAAAGAAATCATGTGCAGCAGATTTGCCCAATGCAATATATCACTGGATTTTTTGACTGCTGCTTCCATGAGTGTTAATTGTGGATCCAAGCAAAATGAAGTCTTTGACAACTTCAATCTTTTCTCTACTTATCATGATGCCATTTATTGATCCAATTGTAAAGATTTTCGTTTCCTTTACATTGAGGTGCAATCCATACTGAGAGCATCTTATATCATCTCACTGCCATGGTTCCAATCCCCTCCATGCATCATCAACCACCCAAAGGGTATATCCCAGAAACCCGCCCCCTATACTTCCCCCACCTCCCCCCAGTTTTCGGCCCACAGTCCCTTTCCCTCTCTGGGTCCAAAGTCCCCAGTAGCTTCATCACTCCACGTCATCATCTCTGTCTCTATCTCAGGCATCTCTGTTTCTCTGGGTAGGGTCCCGCTCTCTGCTCTTCTCCGTTGATGGTCCCTGGAATCTTTGTTCTTCATCAATGAGTATTTTAAGTCCTCTTCATTTCCAGCAAGTAAGGTTGTATAGTTTGCATATTGCAAGTTGCTAATGAGTCTTCCTCTAATACTGATGACATGTTCTTCATCTTCTCTGATGATTTGCTCAGCATACAGATTGAAAAAGTATGGTAAAAGAATACAACCTTGGCACACAACTTTCCTTATTTTAAACCATTCAGTGATTCCTTGCTCTGTTTGAACAACTGCTTCTTAGTCTATGTACAGGTACCTCATGAGCATAATTGTTTTGGAATATCCATTCTTCACAATGTTCTATAACTTGTCATGATCCACTCAGTTGAAAGCCTTTGCATAGTCAATAAAGCACAAGTAAACAACTTTCTGGTATACTCTGCTTTCAGAAATGATATATCTCATTCCATATCCTCTTCTGTATCTGACTTGAATTTCTGAAAATTCCCTGTCATTGTACTGTTACAGTCATTTTTGTATTATCATCAGGGAAAATTATACTTGTATGTGATATTAATGATATTATTAGATGATTTCTGCATTCTCTTGGCTCACCTCTCTTTCAAATGGTCACAAATATGGATCTTTTTCAATCAGCTGGCCAGTTAGCTGTCCCTTAGATTGAGAAATGATGAGCATGTTTAGTTTTCTAACTCTATCTTTGCACAATTCATTATTATATTTGATTTTGTCTTCTTGAGCTCAACTTTGAAATTTTTTGTTCAGCTCTTTTACCTCCTCATTTCTTCCATTTGCTTTAGCATCTCTATGCTGAACAGCAAGCTTCAGACTCTCTTCTGACATCAATTTTGGTCTTTTTCTACTTTCTTGTCTTCTTAATGACCTTAGATGATGTTCTTTCTGTATGAGGTTCTTTATTTCATCCCGCAACTCTTCTGGTCTTTGGTCATTAGTGTATAATTCATCAAATCTCTTCAGATGATCTCTAAATTCAGGTGGAATATGTTCAAGGTCATATTTTGGCTCTCGTGGACTTGTTTTAATTTTTTCTATCTTCAGTGTGAACTTGTATATGAGGAATTGATGGTCTCTTCCACAGTCTGCCCCTGGCCTTGTTTTGACTGATGATATGGAGCATTTTCCACCATATGTTTCCACAGATGTAGTCACTTTTATTTTTGTGTATTCCATCTGGTAAGATTCATGTGTATAGTCATCTTTTATGTTGTTTTAAAAAGGTATTTGCAATTAACAAGTCATTGGTTTTGAAAAATTGTATTGTGTGATCTCCAGCATCATTCCTATCACCAAGACTATGTTTTCCAGCTACTGATCCTTCATCTTTGTTTCCAAACTTTGCATTCCAATCACCAGTAATTATCAATACATCTTGATTGCAACTCTTCCAAATCAGGAGAAATGGCTGTAAACAACCATTAATAATCAGGACATGGAATGTATGAGGTATAACTTTAGGAAAACTAGAAGTTGTCAAAAATCAAATGGAGATGCATATACATCAATATCCTAAACATTAGTGAGCTGAAATGGATAGGTGTTGGTCACTTTAATTCTGAGAACCACATGGTTTGCTATGTTGGGAATGACAAACTGAAGAGCAATGCAATCCCATTCATCATCAAAAAGAAAATCTCACCATCTATTTTGAGTTATAATGCTGTCTGTCATAGGACCTATGTATATTATCCTAGGACAGACAGCATTGTAATTCAAAATAGATGGTGAGATTTTCATTTTGATGATGAATGGGACTCCATTCCTCTTCAGTTTGTCTATGAAGAAGACCAGAGTCCTGGTGTGGCACTGTGGATTAATGCGCCAGACTTCAAAGTCCTTTGAACTGTAAGGTTGGCAGTTCAAGCTCATTAGCTGCTCCTCGGAAACCCTCCAGGGTTGCTATGGGTCGGAATTGACTCGACAGCACTTCACAACAACAAGTAACAAAGAAGACCAGTTAATACAACTATTATTCAAATTTACACAGCAGCCACTAAAGCCAGTGATGATGAAGTTGAAGAATTCTACCAACTTCTGTCTGAAATTCATCAAAAAAAATTTTAATGTTATTTTTATTTCTTCCAATTATTTTCTGTTCAATAACTCCATTTTCCTGTCCTTTTCCCCTCTATTTAATTAGTATATTCTTTTTTTCCTGGTAACTTCCTTTTTAAAATTCCTTTTTATCTTATATTATTTTCTCTATTCATTGTTGGTTGGTTGCTTATTTATTCTGTTTTGCTTCCTGGTGAGTGTAGTGGTTCAGGAGGTAGTTTTCCTTTTTATCACCCAACAGGAGACAGCAACTATGCCCATATAACCCAGCTGCAGCCATACTTTCTACAACTCCACCCACTGGTAAAGAACAAAAACCAGCTCCTATACCACCTGACTAATGATAGACAGCAGCCAATACCAGCCAAATCCACACTAAACTGAGGTGCATGAATGATGAATAGAGAATGGTGTACACTTTTCCATTCTCTAACTACACCCACAGGAAACAGTTGGTGAGAGCTGAAGAAAACATTAAAATGCAATTATCAATTAAATACAAATACAAAGGCACCATAATGTCCCAGGATCAACAAACAATTTTAGCTCACACAAAGAAAAAAAAAAAAAAAAAGACAATGGCATAAACAAATGATTAAGATGCAGATCCAATAAACGTTTCTGAGTTAGAAAAGGTATGGAACTAACTGAAAAATGATTTAAAAGAATAATAGTTATCTACAAAGGACTGATGAAAAGCAAGGAAAACACAGAAAAAAACTTTAGATGAATTCAGGTAAACATGGCAAGAACAAACAAAAATAAATGCAATATTTGAAACAATATAAAACCTGCAATTACAATTTCAGATTAATTCTAAGATTTCACAAATGGACAATACTTTAAAAGAGCATAGGAGTAAATATGAAGAAATGGAAGCCCAAGATAGTGAGCTTGAAAATAAATCTATCAATACCAGTATGCTAGAACTATCATAAAAACAATTTAAAAATCTGAAGAAAGTCTAAGAGTTATATCGTACACCTTGAAGAGGAATAACTGATGGGTGATAAGAATTTCAGAACAGAAAAAGAAAAAAGAAAGCACAGAAAAAATTGTCAAAGAGTGTTGGAAGAAAACTTCCCTAACATTATGAACAACAAGAAGATAAGCATACAAGAAGCTGAACAAACTCCAAATAGGATATATGCCAAAAGAAAATTACCAAGACATATTATAATCAAACTTTCCAAAACCAAAGACAAGGAAAGAATTCTGAGAATAGCTTGGGAACAACAAAAAGTTACCTACAAAGGTAGGAAACAATAAGACTAAGCTCTATTTCTCAGCAGAAGCCATGCAAGGCAAGAAGGCAATAGGACCCAATGTACAAAATTTTGAAAGAAAAAATTGCCAGTCAAGAATCATACATCCAGCAAAACTGTTCCTTAAATATGACAGTGAAATTAGGACACTTCCAGATAAACAGAAATTAAAGGAATTGCAACAACAAAACCAATTTTACAAAAAATACTAAAATATGCTCTTAGGACTGAGAAACAGCCAGCATAAGAGACAAAGAAGGACATTAAATCTATACCCCCAGTGAAGGAGTCTCAAAATATATAAATCAAAATCTAATATAACTGAAGAAAGAAATAGACAACTACAAAAATAGTTGCTGTTGTTGTTAAGATGTTAACACCGTGAGTCAGTTCCTTCTCATAGTGACCCTGCATAGGGTTTCTGAGAACTGCTGGTAGGTTTGAACTGCCAAACTTGAAGTTCAAGCTGATTTTGAAGTCCAGTGTTTTTTCTACAGTGCCACACCAGGATTTCACATTAATAGTAGGAGATTTTAATGCAACACTTTTGATTAAGGACAGAGCAACTGAAAAGAAACTCAACAAAAGCACAGAAAAACTAAACCACATAATCAACCAACTTGACCTCATAAACTATACAGACCACTCAACCCAACAACAGCAGAATACAAGTCCTTATCCAATGTACATGAAGCATTCTCTGGAATAGAATATATGTTAGGTGACAAAGAAAATCTCAATATATTTTAAAACATCAAAATACTAGAAAACATCTTTTCAGATCACGAAATTAATTGTTATAAAATTGTTATAAAATTACAAATCAACAATAGGAAAACCAAGGGGAAAAAAATCAAATACATGGTGATTGAACAGCACCCTACTTAAAAGCTGCAATGTAATAGATAAAATAAAAAATGAAATTAAAAAGTTCCTTGATGACTTCCACTTTGGCAGCAGCAGAGCAGAGTCAGGAAGGACAGGCTCTGTGGGGTAGGGGCTGAACACCCAGAGACGCAGCTCTCATGGAACAGCACCAGAGCTTTGGATTTAGCATAAGGGTCAGGGCGTCAGTTTCCCGCAACTGCCAGTGGAAAAATCACAGTATAAAGGAACACATTGCAATTTAGAAATTGGTCAAGACACAGGACTGCCTCTGCAGCCATCCTGCCTGGGTGGAGGTCAGAGGGCTGGGCTACAGTCAGATCAGCACAGGGAACCAGTGCTAAAAGTGGTGCAGTGACATTTGAAAAAAGAAGTGTGGCGGGATTCTACACATTTTTTCTTCCTCTTCCCTGTGGCACCTTCTTTGCTTAGCCCAGATGCCTTCAGGAGGGTGGGTGTGCACCCCCAAAAAAGTCCAGTGTTGAGACCACAGCTTTCCCATGGCACAGAGAGAAAGAGCCCCATTGGTATAAGGGCAAATTCTTTGGCTGCTGCTTTTGACTTCTGCCTGTGGGTCCCAGCCCTAAAGTTAGCTTGTGTGGGATCCTTTACTCCTGCCTATCAAGCAAGAAAAAAAATGCAGGTTTGGCCAGATAGACAAACCATCTGAACAATCTGTAAAACCACAACATAAAAAGATGCAACTATAGTGATCCTGCTTGGTCGCCTTAGAGCAGGTGGTGGTCTGGCAACATCTTGCGTGTGGGGACCCCAGCCGGTCTCCTTCCTCCCTGCGTTCTTCAGATGGTGGCTGTTTATGCTGGACGTGTGGCCAGAGACAGGCAAGGATCACGTGGAACCTCAGCAACCTAAGACTGAGCTATTGCCATGCTGCAATGAGTTTCGATGACGGGTAAGACTGAGGAATTTGCACTGACCACCTAAGACAGGCAGTGTCCCTTAAACAAATAATAAATAAGGGGGAATCTGATGC
>NW_006408683.1:1918297-1919557 GCF_000296735.1 Chrysochloris asiatica
TGAAAGGGGAAAGGAGCAGAATGGAAGAGATGGAAGCCAGAACCAGCGAGCTGGGAGACAAATCTCTCAAAACTTCTAAGATAGAAGAACAAGCAGACAGAAGGATAAAAAAAAATCTGAAGAGAGTCTAAGATTCATGCTGGATAACATAAAGAGGACAACTTAAGAATTATTGGCATTCTGGAACAGGAAGAATCAGAGAAGTTCACAGAGGAGATAGTTGAAGAGTTTCTGGAAGAAAATTTCCCTAACATCTTGAAAGATGAGAAGATAAACATTCAAGCAGCTGAACATACCCCAGGAAGGATAGATCCCCAAAGAAAATTACCAAGACATATAATAATCAAGCTCTCCAAAATCAAAGACAAGGAGAGAATACTAAAAGCAGCCAGGGAAAAGAGAAATGTTAATTACAAAGGCAAGGAAATCAGATTAAACTCTGGTGTGGTACTGTGGGTTAATGCACCAGACTGCAAAACCATTTGAACTGCAAGGTTGACAATTCAAGCAGACCAGCTGCTCCTCGGAAACCCTGTATAGGGTTGCTATGGGTCAAAATCGACTCAGCAGCACTTAACAACAACAGCATTCAGCAGAAACCATGCAGGAAAGAAGGCAATGGGGAGACATATAAAAAATCCTAAAGGAAAAAAAAACTGCCAAACAAGAATCGTCTATCCAGCAAAACTGTCCAATCAAATACAACGGTGCAATCAAACATTCCAGGAAAAACAGAAGACAAGAGATTTTGTCAAAGCCAATCCAGCACTTCAAAACATCCTAAAGGGAGTTCTTTGGACTGAAAACCAACAAGAACAGACAACAACCAGATAATTGACAGGTGTGACAACACCACCTGAAACTCAGACGATGGATAGCAGAATCCAGAACAGAACAAAATTACATCAGTGAACTCAAAGAAGCTGGGAAGTCAACCAAAGACCAAATAATAACAATGTCAAAGAAGGGAAAAATATAGGAACAGAAATCTAGATGGTGAGGAGTTCAGGTAGATTACAGGATACAAAAGATTATCTTAAATGGAGGAAAAAGTTAATAGACTATAAGGTAACCCTAATGAAACTTAATACTTCACAACTTACCATGAAAATGAACTTCCAAGCAGAACAAGTAAAACTTGTTTTACTTGAAAACTAAGAAGAAACCGACAACAAATAGCACAAAAACACATACCTATCGATAATTACATTAAATGTCAATGGAGTAAATGCACCAGTGAAGAGACAGAGAGTGGCAGAA
>NW_006408683.1:1921238-1922529 GCF_000296735.1 Chrysochloris asiatica
ACTCTCAATGGAGAGAAACCGAAACCCTTCCCTCTTTCAACGGGAACCAGACAAGGATGCCCTTTGTCACCACACCTATTCAATATTGTTTTGGAAGTCTTAGCCAGAGCTATATGGCATGATAGAGAAAATAAAGGCCTGCAAGTTGACAAAGAGGAAAATAAACTCTCTCTATTTGCAGACAATATGATCCTATATATAGAAAACTCAAAGTGTCAGTAAAAAGGTTACTAGACATCATTGGAAGATTCAGCAATGTGGCAGGATATAAGGTCAACATTTAAAAATCAGTTATATTCCTCTATTATAACAATGACAGCACTGAAAAGGACATTAGGCAAGCAATACCATTTACAATAGCCACCCAAAGATGGAATATTTAGGAATAAACGTAACCAGAGAAACAAAGGACTTAAACAAAGAAAATTACAGAGCACTAATACAAGAAACCAAAAGAGACCTACAGAAGTGGAAGAACATACCATGTTCCTGCATAGGAAGACTCAACATCGTGAAAATGTCAATACTGCCCAAAGCAGTATTTTACACATATAATGCAATTCAAATCCAGATTCCAACAACATTCTTCAAAGAGATGGAAAAGACAATTACAAACTTTATATGGAAAGCAAAGAGACCCAGGATAAGCAAAGCACTACTTAAGAAGAACAAAATTGGAGACCTCTCACTCCCTGATTTCAAAATTTACTACATGGCTACAGTGGTCAAAACAGCCTGGTATTGTTACAATGAAAAATATAATGATAAATGTAACAGAATTGAGAATCCAGAAATTAACCCATCTACATACAGCCAACTGATTTTCGACAAAGTGCCTAGGTATATTGCATGGGGAAGAGATAGTCTCTTCAACAGATGGTGCTGGATGAACTGGAATGTGATATGCAAAAGATTGAAACAAAACCTTTACCTCAGGCCCTATACAAAATTGAACTCACCATGGATTAAAGACCTAAATGTGAATCCCAGAATTATGAAGGTCATCAATGAAAAAATAGGGACAAATATGAGGGCTCTATTTCAGGGTATACACAGACTACCAAGCATTTTGAAAATTACACAAGCAAAAGTATACAAAATAGATGATTGGGACATACTAAAAATTAAAAGCTTATGTGCATCAAAAGACTTCAATGAAAGAGTAGAAAGGGAACCCACAGAATAGGAAAAAATCTTTTGCAATGACACATCAGATAAGGGACTCATTTCTAAAATATATAGGAAACTACAACACCTCTACAAAAAAAAAAAGACAAATAACCCAATTTAA
>NW_006408683.1:1924219-1930271 GCF_000296735.1 Chrysochloris asiatica
GATAAACAAACTGTGGTACATACACACAATGGAATACTATGCTACCTTGAAGAACAACAAGGAAGCTGCAAGCCACTACATAACATGGATGAACCTTAAGGACATTATGCTGAGTTAAATTAGTCAGTTACAAAAGGAGAAATACTGCATAGAACCATTATTGCAAAGGACTAATAAAAAGAACCCACCCAAAAAGGGGGGGGGAATTGCTGATCACCGTGATGTATGGGATGAGGGGTGAGGAGGGGAGGGGAAGATAGAGCAGAGGGTAGGGGATAGACACAGGAAAGCTTGGGTGCTGGGGAAGGGGGCGGGCAAGACAAAAGAAAGGGGAGGGGAATGGAAGAACAAGGCGGATGGGAGAACAGTTCAGCAGGTTCACATGAGCTAAGTGGGACAGAGGTAAATGATGATGTATGCACAACCTTGGAACAAGAGGGCTCTGGGATAGAGGGATTGAGGTTTGAATGGATAAAAGAGGGGAATAATGTTAAGATCTTTGTTGTCTTTTAAATCTTGGTTTCCCTTGCCTACCATTGTGAAATAGACACTTGGGGCAGTGGGAGGAAGGAATAACCAGAAACATCACGATAGAAAGCTTGTAAGTCCATCTTCAGCCCATAACTAATTGGAATACCTGAAAGGGGGCTAGAAAATGCCCAGTGAAAGAGACCTCCTATGGAGCTTTTGCATTGCATAAGACCGTTGGTGGAAACCAGAATTCCATCCAGAATTGTCTGGAATTTCCACTGGAAAGGATGAGTAGACCAGCCTGGAGCAGCTAGAACAGAAGATACTTCATGAAGAAAGACCAGCAGGAAAAATCAGAAACAATAATGGCCCAGGAGCCATCAAGGCAAGTGGTTGGGTCCCCTCAGAGCAAACTCCCTTCCAAGACTGACTCAAGGGTAATACACGAGCAGGCATGTTGTCTGGCTGGTGACAATGTTGGTCACTGATAAGGGGAAGAGGGGGAAAAACAGCAATGGAGTTGGGACCTAAGTCAGACCCCATTCAATAGACTCCTGTGAACCCGGGTGGAGACCAGGATGGCCAGCATCATTGGCTCTTGATCATATGCTACGTCTTTAAATGTTTGAACATCAACCATCTCTATTTTTGCATTTCTTTAGAGAATGTTGTTGGATTCTGGATTAGGATTGCATTATATCTGTAGATTTCTCTGAGTATTACTGGCATTTTCACAATGTTGAGTCTTCCTATCCATGTGCGAGCAACGTACATTCTTCCATTTTTGTAAATTTCTTTTGGTTTCTTGTAGTAGTGTTTTGTATTTTTCTTTGTATAGGTCTTATGTTTCTCTGGTTATATTTATTCCTAAATATATCATCATTTGGGTAGCTATTGTAAATGGTATTGTTTTCCTAATTTCCTTTTCAGGGCTGTCTTTATTAATATAGAGGAATCCAACTGATTTTTGTATAATCTTCCAATTAGTTCCAGTAATTTTTTCTTGTATAGGCTTTGGGATTTTCTATGTATAGGAGCATATTGTCTGCAGATAGAAAGTTTTACTTCTTCTTTGCCAATTTGGACACCTTTAATTTCTCTTTCTTGCTTTATAGCTCTGGCAAACACTTCTAGGACAATATTGAATAGGAGTGTTAATAAAAGGCATCCTTGTCTGGTTTCTGTTGGCAAAGCAAAATTTTCAGTTTCTCTCCATTGAGAGTAATGTTGGCTGTTGGTTTTGTATATATGCTTTTAATTATGCTGAGGAATTTCCCTTCAATTCCTACTTTGTTGAATGTTTTTATCAGGAATGAGAGTTGGATCTTTTCAAATGCCCTTTTTGTGTCAATCTATGTGATCATGTAGTTATTTTACTTTTTATTTTTTATATAGTAGATTATGTAAATCATTTTTCTAATATTAAACCATTCTTGCATGCCTAGTATGAATCCTGCTTGTTCATGATGTATTATTTTATATATATATTGTTTAATTCTATTGGCAAGGATTTTGTTGAGAATTTTTGCATCTATGTTCATGTGGTATATTAGTCAACAATTTTCTTTTTTTAGTACTGTCCCTCCATGGTTTTGTATGTGGATTATGCTTGCTTCATAAAATGTATTAGGAAATTTTCCATCCTTTTTTATATTCCGGAATAATTTGAGTAGAATTGTTGACATCTCTTCTCTGCATGTCTGGCAAAATTCACCAGTGAAGCCAACTGGCTCTGGGTCTTTGGAGTTTGGAGTTTTTTGATGACCTGCTTGGTTTCTTCTTTTGTTATAGGTCTGTTCAAGTTTTCTACTTCACTCTGTAAGTTTAGGTAAATTGTTCTTTTCTTAAAATGTATCCATCTCTCAATTTTCAAAATTGCTGGAGTATAATTCTTCATAGTATTCTGTTATTATACTTTTTATTTCCATTGGTACTGTTGTGATATCACCAGTGTGGTTTCTTATGCTGTAATTTGTATCTTTTATCTATTTTCTTTGTTAGATTTAACAATGGTTTGTCAATTTTATTAATCCTTTCAAAGAACCAGCTTCTTGTTTTGTTGATTCTTCCTAGTTTTTCTGTTTTCTTCTTGTTTACTTCTGCTCACATTTTTATTGTTTCTTTTCTTCTGGTGACCGTAGACTTACTTTACTGGTCTTTTTCTAATTGTTGTAGATAGTATGTTAATATGTTGGCTTTGGTTCTTTTGTCTTTTTGTATGTGTTCATTTATTGCTATAAATTGTCCTCTCAGCATTGCTTTTATTGTTTCCCAAAGGTTTTAGTATGTTGTGTCTTCATTTTAATTTTTTTTAGGAATTTTAAATTTTCACTTATTTGTTCTACTACTCAGTAGCTTCTAAGGAGGGTGTTATTCAGTTTCCATGTATTTGACTTTATTTCCTTGATCTTCATGTTGTTGATTTCTAATTTTATAGCAGTGTGATGTGAGACAATAATTTGATTTTTTTTTTTTAAAGCCAACACCATTTATTATTACTCAGATATTTCATACAGAAAAAGAGGTAGCACACAGACCAGGGTTCTTCACAAAAAAACTCCAATTTTGTACAGGTGACTCTAATCACGTCTGGGTGGGGCTCTCCCACATCAGGCACAACAGCTACACTTGTCTGATGCCCCTTTGCATATGCAGCCCATGGCACACTTGGCACATCCCACAGGACAGCAGGAACAGCAGCCTAGGGGAGAGTGAGAGGTGAGATCAGATACAGCCAGGCATTTTCCTTCAGAACAGCACTCCTGGTACGAGCTCTACCCCAGAAATCTAGGCCCTGAGTACTACAGGGCCTGTACTGTTCCCATACAAGTGCCCACAAGTCCGTGTACTGCTTTGATGTTTTTAAACTTATGGAGACTTTCTTTGCAGTCTAACACATGATCTTTTCTGAAGAATGTTCCATGTGCACTGAAAAAGAATGTGTATTGTGTTGTTGTTGAGTTGAATACTCTGTACAAATCTATGATGTCAAGTTGGTTGATTGTGTTGCTTAGTCCCTTTGTGTCTTTGTTGAGTTTCTTTCTATTTGTCCTGTCCTTTTTTGACAATGGTGTATTAATAGCTCCCTCTATTATTGTAGATTTGTCTGTATCTCTCTTCAATTCTATTAGGGTTTGCCTTATGAGTTTGGGGGTTCTTTTTTCAGAAGAGTAGTTTTTATTATGCTTCCGTCCTCATTTTCAATTGACCCTTTCATCATGAAATAATGTTCTTCTTTATCTGTGACACTGGTTTTGTTTGTTTTATCAGAGATTAGTATTACCACTCCTTATTTTTATTGCTATTTTCTTGGTAATTTTTTTTCTATCCTTTAACTTTTAATCTGTTTTTTTTCGTCTTTGTGTGTAAGGTGTGTCTCTTGTAGACAGCACAATGAAGGATCCTGTTTTCTTAACCATTTTGCCACTCTATGTCTGTTGAGTGGTGTGTTTAATCCCTTGACATTCAGGGTATTTATCCATAAGTGTGAATTCATTTGTGTCATTATGCTGTTTGTATTTTTTGTGTGTTGCTTCTGGTTTCTTTGTTCTGCATGCCTTCCTATGCTGAGTTCATTTATTTCTGCTTTTACTTGTCAATTTCTTCATCATTTTAATTTTTCATAATCTTCAGGATTTTCCTTTTCTTGATATATTTTGAAGTATTATGCTTCTTTGAGGTCACCCTGTATTCTATTAATTTCTTCCTCTTTTTAAGACAGTCTGTTTTATCCTGAAATCTACTGGACATACTCAACACCTGGATCTCTGTTACTATACTTTTCCCTTCTTTCTCTTTGTAGTTGTCCTGATCATAGACTGACCTTCCAGATCTTTTATTCTGCTCTGGATTCTTCCATCTCTGGATTGAGTTTCAGTTGGTGTTTCCACAAATGTCAGTCTCTGGTTGTTGTCCTTGTTGGTTCTCAATCCAAAGAATTTACTATGTTTTGAAGCACTAACTTAGCTTTTACAAAATCCCTTAATTTCTGTTTATCTTGGAATGGTTTGATTTCACCATTGTATTTGACAACTTTGCTGGGTATATGATTCTTTTTCTTTCTTTCTTTCTTTTCCATTTTTTCTCCATTTATTGTGAGAATTTATCCATTTATCCCTGTATGGGGATTCCGAAGGAGACTTTTACTGGATATCTTTTTTTAAAAAAAGTTTTTATTGTGAATTATGTGATCGTTTACATGGGAAAACATTAGGTTTACATTCATCCTATCTTATTTCATTGCAATGACTACAATTTCCAGCATGCATCATGAAACAGCCAAAACTGCAAGCTTTCCCCCTGACCATCAACACACAGCTCCTCTCCCTCCCAGAATCTAGAGTCCCCAGCCGCTCCATCTCTCCACTTCATCGTCTCTGCCTCCATCTCTGGCATCACTTCTTGTCTGGATAGGGTCCCACACTCCGCTCGTCTCATTTGATGGTCCCAGGGACCTCCATCCCTGGACTGCAAGATCAGCCACTCCCCTACTTTTGTTAAAACATCTACCTTTACATTTGCAACACTCACAATTTCAAAGTGATAGAAATTATTCACTATTGAACCACAAGAGTCTTAATCCCATCTCCTTTCACCAGCCCTGTCCACCAGACAGGTTGGAAACTACTCAGTGAAGATTTTACCTTCCCCTGTGCCCTCTAACTGGCTCCCTCTTGAAAGCTTGTAAGCCAGTAACTTCTTGCCTTTGTAGCACCCCCCCTCCCCCATTTTGGGTAGCCAATGTCCTAGTTACCCATCCCTGTCCACCCTGTGTACCGAGGAGGTGGGAATGATCCTCACTATAAGATTTGTTCCCTCTTTTGAGCTACTACATCCACAAGCATAGGTTAAGTTCATCAAATTGTAGCAGATTACTCTTTTTTTCCTCTTCTTTTTTCCTTCAGTCAAGTTCGGGTCATCCAGCCATTGAAGCCAGGTCAAGTGGATACTATCTGCAAGTATAGGTGTTTTTGTGCATCTTCCCCTCACTTCATATCAGCTGGTTGCTTCACTCTCTACTGTAGTCCTCTGTGATCATGTCCCTGTCCCTGGGCCCAGGAGTCCCAAGTCTTGCCATATTGCTGGTCGACCAGGTCTTAACCCAGGTTGACAGGAGTTTATTGAACTTGATTGGACTTAGCTCACAAATTCATTGCTGTTTTCCCCCCCAGTTCCCCTTATCGGTGAACATGCTCAGCAGCAAGACCACATGCTTGCTTGTGTATTCCCCTTGAGTATTAGTCTTGGAAGGGGTTTTGCCTTGAGGGGGACCTGATCATTTGCCTTGATGGCTCCCAAGCAAACTACTTGCTTGTTCTTGTAGTAGTCAATCAGACTACTGTTCTTGTTTTTATTTTTCCTGCTGGTCTTTCTTTCAAGAAGTATCTTCTATTCTTCTAGCCATTCCAGACTTGTCCTTTCAGTGGAAGTTTCCCACCTCAAAAAGGTTCTGGATGAGGATCAGGAGTCCACTTATGATCTTAGGCAATATAAAGGCTCTGTAGGAATCCTCCTTCACTGGGCAAGTTCTAGCCCCATTTTAGGTATTCCAATCAGTCATGATGGACTGAAGACAAACCTT
>NW_006408683.1:1953450-1956344 GCF_000296735.1 Chrysochloris asiatica
ACCCATACTTGCAGATAGTACCCATTTGACCTAGCGTCAATGGCTGGTTGATCAGAACTCAGCTAGAGGAAGAAAGAAGAGGAAAAAGTGTGTAGTCTGCTACAATTTGATGAACTTGACCTATACTTATTGATGTAGTAGCTTAAAAGACAGAACATCTCTTTATAGCAAGGATCATTCCCACCCCCTCTGTACACAGGGTTGACAGGGATGGGCAACTTAGATATTAGCTACCCAAAATGGGAGGGTGGGGGCAACAAAGGCACGAAGTGGCTGGCTTACAAGTTTTCAAGAGGGAGCTTAATTTCAGAGGGTGCAGGAGAAGGTAGAATTTCCACTGAGTGGTTTCCAAACTATGTAGATGGGACTGGTGAAAGGAGATGGGGATACGACTCTTGTGGTTCAATCATTTATTTTTGACTCAGTGTATTCCTTCCATCTTCTTTTGATGCTTTATGCATCATTTAATAATTTGCCCAGAGAATCCTTCAGTATTGACAGTCAAGGCTTGAATAGTTTTTTTCAATTCACTCAGCTTGAGAAATCCTGAATGTGTTATTCCCTTTTGGTTTTCTAACTCCAGGTCTTTGCACATTTCATTACAGTATTTGATTTTCTCTTCTCCAGCTGCTTTTTGAAAATTTCTGTTCAGTTCTTTTATCTCCTAATTTCTTCCATTTGTTTTAGTATCTGTATGCTGGAGAGCAAGTTTCAAAGCCTCTTCTGACATCCATTTTGGTCTTTTCCTTTATTTTCTTCTCCTTTTGCTTTCTTTGTGTAAGATGTTCTTGATGTTATCTCACAAGTCTTCTTGTCTTCAGTCTAATCCATCCAGTAAGTTCTTGAGGTGATCTCTAACTTCTGGTGGGATATGGTCAAGGTCTTGTTTGGCTCCCGTGCACTTGTTTTCATTTTCTTCAGCTTCAGCCTGAACTCACATATGAGCAATTGATGGTCTGCTCCACGGTCTGTCCCTTGCCTTGTTTTGACTGATGAGGCGGAGATTACCCACTGTTTCTTTCCACAAATGTAGTCAATTTGATTTCTGTGTATTCCATCTGGTGTGGTCTAGGTGTATAGTTGTCTTTTCTGTTGTTTAAAAAAGGCATTTACAATGAAGAAGTCATTGGTCTTGCAAGCTGAAGGCCTCACCTTCTGGCACTTTATCTAACAATATTCTGGTGTTATTATTCATCATGTTTCAATATTTAATATTCTGGTGCTATTTGACATTGTTCCAATGCTATTCATAAAGTTTTCTGTGATTAAATATTTCGAAGTAGCCTGTCTCTTTTTCTTCCTAGTCTGTCTTAGTCTGCAAACTCATGTGAAATCTGTCCACCATGGGGGTATTCAAAATACCAATGACATAGCTTCCATAATCACAGGTACACACAAGTCACCATAGTACAACAAACTGACAGATGAGTGATGGGTCATTGTTGTTAGGTGCCACGATAGTTAGGGTTTTGATTCAGCTTTACTAGGTCAGTATTTCCAGAGATTTTACAGTTAAGATGCACTTATTTCCATGGTGGTGAAACCAAATACAGACATAGTTAACTCTATGAGCAGCCAATCAATTAAAGGGATGCTTCCTTGGGGTGTGACCTGCTCCCAATATAATGAGCACATGAGAAAGACTCTCTCATTCTTCTGATGGTGACCTGGGACCCTACAAGAAACTGCTCGTTCTCACTCGCTCTATCTATCTATCTATCTATCTATCTATCTATCTATCTATCTATCTAATGGACATTGGTTTCTCCAACTAATTATTTTAAAAGTAGACATACATGGGTGATGGTAATGAATCCTGGAAACTATGATTACCGAGAGCTTATAAGCCTGCCTTCAGCCCTGGATTTACTAAAAGGGGAGTTAGCATTTGTCCATAAAAAAAAAAAAAACGTCATCTTGGTTTAAGCATTTGTAGAGAGAGTATGGGGCTTCAGGTAGAATTATGAGCCCCACCCAGAACCTTCACAGATGGTATATTTATAATTGAAAAGACATGCAAACCAACCCAGAACTGCCAAGAGAAGAAGAGACTCATGATTGAGAAAAAGCAGAATGAAAATGTGTGCTATTTGTTTTTGAGACTCAAGAATGCTTTTTGCTTTGGTGGCATTCAAGCAAGGAAAATTGGCACATCAAAGTAAATCTCCTAGGAATGAACATTAAAGAGAAATGGAGAGTCATCTAGTATGCTCACTGGTGACTACCTGGGACTCCTTTTGAATGGAATTGGGGGAAATGCAGCAGTGAAGACATCGGTTGAATTTGGACATGTTTTATTGGCACCCACTGACCAAGAGAAAATGAAGGCTGTTTGGTCTGAAGTTCAAGGAGTTGTGTGAACTCCTGATCCCTTAAGCACTGACCTAGCCTCTGGGGACCAGAGCTAAGAGTGAAGGGGTCTGCTGGTCTGAAGTGCAGGGAGATGTGTGTGAATCCCCAGACTTAGACCAGAACTTGACCAGATGAAGATAAAGATACTTGATACGGTTAGCAAGCACTGATTGCTACAATTTGATGAATTGTACTTTTGCTTATGCATGCAGTTGCTCAAAATTTGAACTGGAATAGAAGATCTTCAGATCAAGGAATGTGCTTGTCTCCTCTGTGTACTGGGTTGATAGGGACAGGTAATTTAGACATTGGCTATAAAAAATGTGGGGGCTACAAAGGCATGAAGTGGCTAGCTTACAAGATTTCATGAAGTAGGTATGGCAGACCCCATTGACTAATCTTCCTCTTTTCCAAATGAGTCTGGTGAAAGAGGATGGGGCATGATGCTAATAGGATTTTATGATTTCAATTTTCAGTAATCGTTAGTAGTATTAATTGTGATTGTCAAAACTGTAATTGTAGAAGATGTGTAACTAAAAGGG
>NW_006408683.1:1957384-1958396 GCF_000296735.1 Chrysochloris asiatica
GGTCCTGCACCATCCTCACTATCATTGTTAAGCTTTGCCCATTGCTGCTGCCACTGAGCCAATCCATCTCACTGGGTGTTTTCCTCTTTATGCTGCTTCCACTTCACCTAGCATGATATCTTTCACTAAGGACTGATCCTTCCTGGTAATATATCGAAAATATGAGAGACCAAGTCTGGCCATTCCAGCTTCTAAGGAGCATCCTGACTGTACTATTTCAAACCCAGATTTGTTTGTTCTTCTAGCAGGCCATGTGCTTTTAATATTCTTCTCAAACACCATGACTCAAATGATTCAACTCTATGGTCTTTCTTATTCACTGTCCCACTTTCACATGCATGTGAAGCTCTTGAAAACATCATAGTTTGAGTCAGGCACATCTTAGTCCTCAAACTGCCATCTTTGCTTTGAACACTTGAAAGAGATCTTGTATAGCAGATTTGCCTAATGAAATATATCATTTGATTTATTGGCTGCTGCTTCCATAAGAGTTTATAGTGGACCCAAGCAAAATGAAGTCTTCAATAACTTCAATCCTTTCTCAATTTATCTTGATGTTTTTTACTGGTCCAATGCTGAGGATTTTTGTTTTCATTACATTTGATCTTCATCACTAAGTATTTTAAGTCCTTTTCACTTTCAGCAAGCTAGGTTATATCATTTGCATATCTCAGGTTGTCAGAGTCTTCCTCCAATCCTGATGCCATGTTCTTTTTCATATAATCCAGTTTCTCTAATTTTTTTCTCAGCGTACAGATTGAATAAGTATGGTGAAAGAATACAACCCTGTCACATGCCTTTCCTAATATTAAACCATTCAGTGTTCCCTTGTTTTGTTTGAACAAATGCCTCTTAGTCTATGTACAGGTTCCTTCTGAGCACAACTAAAGTGTTCCAGAATACTCGTTCTCTGCATTGTTGTCCATAGTTTGTCATGAACCACACAGTTGAAAGTGTTTGCATAGTCAAAAAAGCACAGATAAACATCTTTCTGGAATTCTTTGCTTTCAGT
>NW_006408683.1:1958956-1959868 GCF_000296735.1 Chrysochloris asiatica
CTCACAACATGGATGAACTAGGAGGACATCATGCTGAGTGAAATTATTCAATCACAGAAGGACAAATATTGTATGAGCTCAATGTCGTAAAAAGCTAAGATAAGGTTTTCTTAATAAAATAAACAATTTGTGATGGTTACAGGGAAGAGGAAAAAATATTCACAGGCTAGAGGGTTGTTGTTTGTTGTTAAGTGCCATTGAGTCAGTTCTGACTCATAGCAAACCTGTATAAGGTTTTCACAGAGTGGCTTGTGGGTTTGAACTGCCAACCTTGTGTTTCAAACTGACCTTATAGTCCAGCACATTATCCTAGAGTACCACACCAGGACTCTAGCTAGAGGGCAGACACATGTTAACATGGCTGACAAGGCAGGCAATATACACAAGGGAGATTAGTAGAAGAGAGACAAAGGCAATAGGAGATGCAGGGAGGAATTCACTAGTTAAAGTGAATAGAGGTAAATACTGTTAACAATTGGTACATAGGACTTCTGGTGTGGTGCTGTCAGATTGGCACTATGAACCACAGGTCAGCTGGTCAAACCCACCAGCTGCTCCTCATAAACCCTATACAAGGTCACTATGAGTCAGAACCAACTTGATAGCACCTAACAACACAACAAAATGTGTGTCAGCTTGACTGGGTCATGATTTGGCAGTCATGTAATGATGTAATAATATATACACCCATGATAAGATGCGATCAGCTCTAATCCTCACTTCCAACACATATGATGTTAATGAGACCAGATGCAATCTATAGGATTCCATTTTATCTTGAGCCAATCTCTTTTAAGATATAAAAGTGAATAAATTGACAAGCAGAGTTCAGAGGGACCTACTACCACCAAGAAAGAAGAGCCCGGAATGGAGTGCACCGTTTGGACCTGGGGTCCTGCCCTGTAAAGCTCC
>NW_006408683.1:1961348-1962387 GCF_000296735.1 Chrysochloris asiatica
CCACTTGTGGTATTTCTGTTATAGCAGCACTAAATAACTAAGACAGTATAGTTCTGATGTTCCAGACAAATAGGACTAACAGAAAGGTCTCTGCCATGATCCCTCCATGTTGCTTCCATTAGCCTGGTTTTGTGTCATCTAACAATCCTTTTGTGTCTCACATTGCCCCACATCTCATACACTTCTTTATAAACAGATCCTCTTCCTGATCCAAGGACTATTATACTAAATGCAGAAAATTCTCAGTTTCTCATTCCATCATCCTTCTCCTGTGAAGCAACTGGTGGATTTGAACCATTGACCTTGTGGTTAGTAGGCTCAAATTTAACCACTGTGCCATCAGATATCCTTACTCTTAATGGTGATGGTGGTGATTGTGTGCTGTGGTGTCACTTCCGACTCATAGTGACCCCTTAGGACCTCCAAGGCTGTAAATCTTTACAGGAGCAAAAAGCCTCATCTTTCTCCTGTAGAGTGGCTGGTAAATTTTAACTTTCTCTTAATAGCAGATGACAATTATTTTATTAAATTATTCCATACCTAGTGACTCTACATAGTATTGACTCCCAGCTTGCAGTCATATCTGTGTCTGTAAATCAGCAGTTTTCTCTGGGTCACAATGTCTTAGAAAAACCATTGTTGATGAGTCAGCTCTGGGGCAGACATGGAAATTCCACATTCTAATCCAGAATCTTCTGACTTGCTTTGTGGCCTTCCATCTGTCATTTCATACTTCTTAGTCATCTCATTTCATACTCACTCAGCCATCTCTTCATCTCAACAGAGCAATAGTGCCTGTTTGTATCTCATGAAAATTTGAGGAAGGGGAAAGCAGTGGTCAAAAAAACAAATAAAAACCCAAAAAACAAAAATACCAACATCCCCTCAAATTGTTTTGAACTGAAGCAAGAAAAGAAACAGAGCAGTACCAACAAACACAACATGGATTTAGACAAAATCAAAGACTTATTGTTGTTATAAAGAAAAAGGAACAATGTCTGAGTTTTACATTTACACATTCCAAACCAATCTTCCAAGC
>NW_006408683.1:1962912-1963956 GCF_000296735.1 Chrysochloris asiatica
TTTTTTTTAAAGAACATTTTCATTCCTTTTTGCCACAGAATTTCATAGGCTATGTTTATTTTTCCTTTTCAGGTCACAGTGTATGGATATTTCACAGTCAGATGTGAGAAACAGACAGACTTCTTGAGGGTGTTTTTTTTTTGTTTGTTTCGTTTTCTTCCTTTTACAAAATTCTTTCAACTTGTAGGTTGAGTCAAAGTCTAAGATTATATCTTAGAGAATAATTTTTCATATGTTATCATTAAAGTACTTCAGAGGAAGAGTAAAGTATTAAATTGCACTTTCTGAGTGCTCTGAGAAGAAGCTAACATGTGCCAAGTGAAAGGAATAATTATTGATTTTAGTTACATTCCCTGGACAAACAGCCTCTGTGGTCTGGAGACCTGGCACCTAGACAGGGCAGTGGGCATTCAGTATGTTTCAGATAGTTTTGTAAGCCAAAAACAACCACTGCAAGTGCACTCGTTTTAGAGGAATGTCCAGGAAAATTGTCCTTCTTCTCCACACAACGTGTCATTACAGAAAAATAAAATCTCGTGCATTCCACTCTGATTTTTATTTAACTCTGCAAGTCTGTAAAATTTGCCATGAAGTAAAGGGCTGATTCAGAATCCCAGAAACCTTGCGGTGTCACAGACAGTATTTTAAAGTAGATATTCATTTGGGTTTCTCACTGTTATTCTGAGAGAATCATGGACTAAATGGGGCTCTGTCTGTTGAGTCAGTCATTCTTGGTAAACAAGAACCGGGACACCTGGTGGCCAAAGTAGCTATCTTGTGTTTTAAAGGTTAGGAGTTCAAATCTTGTAGGTGTGCGCTGGGTTATGTTGTTGTTAGGTGCCATCGAGTTGGTACTGACTCATAGCGACACTATGCACAATAAACACTGCCTAGTCCTGGACCAACTGCACAATCGTTGCTACATTTGAGCCCATTGATGTTGCCACTGTGCCAATCCATCTCATTGAGGGTCTTCCTTTCTTTCTCTGACCCTCCATTTTACCAAACATGATATCCTTCTCCAGTGACTGGTCCCTCCTAACA
>NW_006408683.1:1965863-1968404 GCF_000296735.1 Chrysochloris asiatica
GCAAGGTCAGCAGTTTAAGCTCACCAGCTGCTCCTTGCTATGGATTGGAATAGACTTGATGGCACTTAACAACAACTACATATATACTTGGCAAGAATGTTGGGAAAAGCAAAAACATAAGCTCTATCATGTACTTCAAATGCCTAGAAAGATATAGTCTATACTCAAGGATGCCATAATATTGAATCAGCAATGATAACATTATCTGTATTTTGCATATGTGGTTCTTGTGTAAGACATTTCTGAATATCATTTGGCTCTTATGTTAGATGTTTTAAGGAAATTATGATGTTGCAATAAATTAGCAGAAGAGCCTAAGTTGGGAAAGTAAGAAGTCCTATTTTCTTTAAGATGTCTGTATAATTGAAATTTGATCTAGTGTATCTTCAGCTAGTCCTGCAATTAGGACAGCCTACAGGTTCACAAAGCATTTACTCCATTTTTTTAAATTAGTCAAGTGATTCCAGGATACTATGATAAAAG
Organism: Chrysochloris asiatica; assembly: GCF_000296735.1. Lineage (NCBI taxonomy): Eukaryota > Metazoa > Chordata > Mammalia > Afrosoricida > Chrysochloridae > Chrysochloris > Chrysochloris asiatica. The sequence goes on from NW_006408683.1 coordinate 1,966,347, forward strand.
GGGAAATGTGTCCAATTTTACTGAGGGGCTACCATATGATAAACACTGGACTGTAAACCATGAGGTCATGGTTTGAGACCTCCAGTAGCTCCAGGACAGAAAGATAAGGCTTCCTGCTTTCACAAGGATTGAAAGCCTTGGAAACCCTATGAAGGTTGCTTTGAGTTGGTAGATAAGGATTAAGGAAGACTTTAGAAGAACTGATGCTTTTAAGTTACAGGGCTGGAGAAGAATATTCAAAGTACCATGAACTTCTAGAAGAACAAACAAATCCATGTTGAAAGAAGTACAGCCAGAATGCTCATTAGAAGCCAGGATGGGAGACTTTGTCTCTCATATTTCAGTCATATTATTAGAAGGGACCATTCCCAGAAGAAGGACATCATGCTAGGTAAAGTGAAGGGCCAGCAAAAAAGAGGAAGAACCCCCAATGATATGGATTGTAACAGTGGCTGCAGCAATAAGCTCAAGTTTAATGATTGTGAGGATGGCAAAGGACTGAACAGTGTTGAGATCTGTTGTTCATAAGTTACTATGAGTCAGAACCAACGCAACAGCAAATAACAACAGCAAAATGAGTCGGAACCAAATTGACGGCACTTAACAACAACAAGCCAAGATTTAAAAGACCAAATGGAGGATTTCTATGGTCATGCCTATAGATGACCTATCCCCATACAGCAAGGTCTGGTTCCATACCTGACCTTTCCCAAACACTGGTTAAATATGTTTATAAGAATAATTCTAAAACTATAATTGCCATAACATTTTGAATATAGTTTGATGTCTCAGATACTGTGTGAGCTACTGGGAATAGAAAAGTTAAAACAATGTCTCTAGGGAATTGGCTGCTCAATGAGGAGAGAGACAAACACACAGATAAAACCAGCACCCAGCACAGAACCAGGCGCACACAAGATGACTCCATACATTCCTGCAGACTGAGCAACAGTAGACTGCAAGGTGACAAGAACTATAATAAATGGATGCATGTTGTTATGTGCCATTGAGTCAGTTCTGACTCACAGTGACTTAGTATAGGGCTTCCAAGGAGCAGCTGATGAGTTTGAACCACCGACCTTGTAGGATGGTGCTTACCTCAAAGTAGTAAGAGGAAGAAAGGAACTTCAGGAAGACTAAAAGCAATGGCTGTGCATAGGAGGTATGGGAATGTATTCAGTTTATAATGACAAGAACATAAAATGTCAAGAAGACCCCCAATGAGATGGATTGTCACACTGTCAGCAGCAATGGGCTCAAGCATAGCAACAATTATGAGGATGGTGCATGACGGGACAGTGTTTTGCTCACTTATGCATAGGGTCACTATGAGTTGGAACAGGCTTGATGACACCTAGAAACAACAGTTTACCTTTTTGAAAACCCACAAGTCACATTAGAAAATTCTACATAATTACAAAGGTTTTATCTACTACATATCTGTTGGCCTTACAATCCAAGCGTAGACAACACAATTGAAATTAATTTAAATTTCTTACATATAGTACAATCTCGTTCCATTCCATCTCAGTAGTATTCTATATTCACGTACAACCACCTGCATTATTTCCTCTTGACTGCTGTAACAAGATAATCACAAATTTGGTGACTTTAGGCCACAGAAATTATTTTTTCCATAGTTCTGGAAGCCAAAAGCCTGAAACCAAATTCACTGGGTCAAAATCAAGATAGTGTCATGGCTGCTTTTTTCCTTAGGCTCTCAGAAAATCTTTGATTCTTCTTAGAGCTTCTGATGGCTACTGGCATTCTTTGATATCTCACCTTATTCCTATCTGCCTCTGTGGTCACATTGTCTCTTCCCTTTTATGTATCATCAAATCTCCCTCTGTTTCCATCCCATAAATATACGTATACTTACATTTAGCACCCTTGTCCCAGATAATCTCCCAATCTCAAGATCCTTGACTTAATCATATCTTCTAAATCCATTTGTTGCCATATAAAATAAGCCTACAGATTCCCAAGGTGTGAATATGCTTTTGGGAAGCCATTGTTGGGTCTACTGTGCCATCTCTCTCTCTCTCTTTTTTTTTTTTT
>NW_006408683.1:1969839-1971826 GCF_000296735.1 Chrysochloris asiatica
CTTCTAGTGTGATGTTTCTGACTATTCCTTTCTCTCCCCCTCCAGTGTCTACTCTATATTATATTGCAAGGAAAACCAAGATTCAAAAAACAGCCAAGCATCTTAACACGATTCCCCCCACTCCCATTCCAACCATGACTCAATCCCTGTATCTCAGAGCCCTGCAGTTCCAAGGCTGTGCATATATCGTCCTTTATCTCTGTCCCATTTGTGTGCCATCTCTATTTGAATCACTAAGTATCTCCAGTACAAACTTGTGAAACTCTATTTAATTTCACTTTATTTTCCTTCAAGAAGGCAGAATAGCTTCTTTTTCTTTCTTTAGCTCAACAAAAGGATGAGAAAGAACTTGTATTGAGTCCTTTTCATTGTCATTAAGTGCCATTGAGTTGATTCTGACCCATAGTGATCATGTATGGGGTTTCTAAAGAGCAGCTGATGAGCTTGAACCACTGACCTTGCAGTTCAGATGACTTTGTAGTCTGACGCATTAGCCTACAACACCTCACCAGGACTCCTTACTACGTGTTAAATGAGTTACATACATTCTTCATAATAAGATTGGGGTTACTACTGCTGCCATTTTATAGATGAGAAAAGGTAGGCTAATAAAAGCCAACTAACTTGTCCAATCACCATTCATCTATCAGCCAGAAGGACCAAACTTCATCTCTCATACTTCAGACATATTATCAGGAGGGACTAGTCACTGGAGAAGGATATCATGTTTGGTAAAGTGGAAGGTCGGAGAAAAAGAGGAATACTCCCAATAAGATGGATTGGCACAGTGGTATCAATGATGGTCTCAGGTGTAGCAACGACTGTGAGGTTGGCCCAGGATCAGGCAGTGTTTCGTTCTGTTATGCATAGGGGCCAACTGGATGGTGCATAGCAACAACAACAACTTATCCAAGATCTCCCAGAAAGCAAGTAGTAGAGACAGAATTTGAACTCAAATCTCTGTCTTCAAAGCCCATGTCCTTCTACTATGTTGTTGTTAAGTGCCTTTGAGTCGGTTCCGACTCGTAGTCATGATGTATAGAGTTTCCGAGGAGTGAATGGTGAGTTTTAACTGCCGACCTTGCAGTTCAAACTGACCTTGTGGTCCAGTGCTTATCCTACAGTGACACACCAGGATTCCACTTCTGCTATAACTTAACACTACTCAAATTTTGATAACACTCTGATATCTCATAAAGGAAAAAAATCCTCACAGGTTCCAGTTTGATAAACATCTGAATAGAAAAATTAAAGTTTTACTTTTATGAAACATACTTTTTTAAAAAAAACTTTTTATTGTGAATTTACTAAGGTTTAAGGCAAGATGATCAGTTTTTCATTGCACAAATCATATACTTTGTTTCATCTCAATGATCGCAATCCCCTCCATGCAACAACAGTTGTCCTGCTTCTTCCCTATGGCAGTTGTTGTTAAGTGCTGTTGAGTCTGTTCCAACTTACAGCAATCCTGTATAGGATTTTCGAGGAATGGCTGGTGAGCTTGAACTGCCAACCTTGCAGTTCAACCGACCTTGCAGTCCAATGCATTAACCCGCTGTGCCACACCAGGACTCCTCCCTGTGGTTACCCATACACAAATATCCTCTTTAAAACCCTTATATATTTGTGGGATATATAAATAAATATATTCTTCCTTATCCATTCACCCTATTTCTCTGTCCATGTATCTATACACAGAACATTGTTGTTCCAAGGTTGTATATATATCACTATTTACTCTGTCCCCTTTAGCCCTTGCATAACTTCCTGTGTCTTCACCTATCTTCATCATTCTTCTGGCAACCTTCCTCTTCTTATATATGGCCCTCCCCTTCACCCAAATTAACATGAGTCTACCCTTTAGCCAATGAATAACTCTCTCCCCTCCCATGCCTGGTAACCATCAATGAATGTTTATTTTAGTATGAAAACCTTTTCTTTAGTTTTTACAATAGTGGTCTCATATAATATTTTTCCTTTTGTGATT
>NW_006408683.1:1973001-1974615 GCF_000296735.1 Chrysochloris asiatica
CACTGCCTAGTACTGTGCCAACCTCACAATCATTGTTATGCTTGAGCCTATTGCTGTTGTTACCTACCATTCCATCTTGTTGGGGGTCTTCTTTTTTGCTGACCCTCCACTTTACCAAGCATGATGTCCTTCTCCAGAGACTGGTTCCTCATGATAATAACTCCAAAGTATGAGAGACAAAACCTGGCCATACTGGCTTCTAAGGAATATTCTGGTTGTACTTCTTCTAAGACAGATTTGTTTGTTCTTTTGACAGTCTATGGTACTTTCAATATTCTACTCCAACACCATGAATCAATTGCAACAATTCTTCTATGGTCTTCCTTATTCATTGTCGAAATTTCACATGCATATGAGGCTATTGAAAATACCATGACTCAGGTCAGGTGCACTCTAGTCTTCAATCTTACATCTTTGCTCTTGAACACTTTGAAGAGGTCTTGTGCAGTAGAGTTGCCTAGTGCAATACATCACTTCTTGACTGCTGTTTTCATGAGTGTTGATGGTTGATCCAAGCAAAATAAAGTTTTTTATAACATCAATCTTTTTCCATTTATTTTGGTGTTATTTATTGGTCCAGTGGTGAGGATTTTTGTTTTCTTTACACTGAAGTGCAACCCATACTGAAAGCTGTGGTCTTTGATCTTCATCTGAAGGATTTTAAATTCCCTTCACTTTCAGCAAACAAAGTTGTGTCATCTGCATTTCGCAGGTTGTTAATGCTTCTCCCTCCAATTGTGATGCCACATTCTTCTCCATGTAATCCAGTTTCTCAAATTATTTCCTCGGCATGCAGATTGAACAAGTAAGGTGAAAGAATACAAACCTTCTGCATACCTTTCCTAACTTTAAACCATTCAGTGTTCCCTTGTTCTGTTTGAACAACTGCCTCTTAGTACAGATTCCTAGTGAGCAAAATTAAGTGTTCCAGAATAATCATTCTCTGCAATGTTGTCCATAGTTTGTCATGATCCACACAGTCAAAAGCCTTTGCATAGTCAATAAAGCATAGATACAAATCTTTCTGGTATTCTCTGCTTTCAGCCAAGATCCATCTGACATCAGTAATGATATCCCTCATTCTACATCCTCCTCTGAATCTGACTTGAACCTCTGGCAATTCTCTGTCAATGTACTGTTGCAGCTGCTTTTGAATTATCGTAATCAAAATTTTACTTGCATGCAATATTAATGATGTTGTCTGATGATTTCCATATGTCCTTGGATCACTTCTCTATGGAATGTGCACAAATATCTCTTCCTATCAGTTGACCAGATAACTGTCTTCTACATTTCCTGGCATAGATGATTGAATGCCTTCAGTGTTCATCAGTTTGTTGAAAGGTTTTAATTTGTACTCTATTAATTCCCGGAGTCTACATCTTTGCCAGTACTGTCAGTGCATCTTGGACTTCTCCCTTCAGTATCATTGGCTCTTTATCTTATGCTACCTCTTGAACTCATTGAGCATCCACCATTTCTTTTAGGTACAGTAACTGTGTGTATTCCTTCCATTTTCTTTCGATGTTTTCCCCATCATTCAATATTTTACCCATAGAATCCTTCAATATAACCACTCAAGGGTTGAATTTTTCCTTCAGTTCTTTCAGCTTG
>NW_006408683.1:1977185-1981450 GCF_000296735.1 Chrysochloris asiatica
ATTTCTAATTTTCCTAGATTCATACTTCATGCATTCCATATTCCAACTATTAGTGGATGTTTACAGCTGTTTCTCATCATTTTGAGTTGGGCCCTATCAGCAAATGTAGGTTCAGAAAGCTTTGCTCCATTTGCATAATCATGGATAACTCTACTTTGATGAGGCAGCTCTTCCCCAGTCATGTTTTGAGTGTCTTTTAACTAAGGCGCACATCTTCTGGCACTTTATCTAAAAATGTACTGGTGCTCTTCATCATGTTTCAATATTCAATATTCTGGTGCTATCTGACAATGTTCCACATATAGAAATATCAAAAATAAAATAAACCTACAAGGTTGAACATATTGAATCTGAAACGTCAAATTTTAAATGCCAACTACAAAGCAAAAGGAGAGTATGCATGATGTGGTTATAAATGTTTCAAATGTAGAGAATGTCAAGATTATATCAAAATATGAAAGATTGATTTAAACTTGGGTAGATAATAACAAATTTCAGCTTAACTTCAAAGAAAAATAATTCACCTTCTAATTAAAATTAAATTGTTGTTGTTTTTAGGTGCCATCAAATCAGTACCAACTCATAGCAACCCTTTGCACAACAGAATGAAACACTGCCTGGTCCTGGGCCAACCTCACAATCCTTGCTACACCTGAGCCCATTTCTGCTGCCACTGTGGTAATCCATCTCACTGGGGCTTTTCCTCTTTTTCTCTGGCCCTTCATTTTATCAAACATGATATACTTCTCCAGTAACTGGTCATTCCTAACAATATGTCCGAAGTATGAGAGACAAAGTCTGGGCAGCCTTGCTTCCAAGGAGCACTCTAGCTGTATTTCTTCCAACACAGATCTATTTGTTATTTTGGAAATCCATGGTACTTTCAATATTCTCCAACACAATAATTGAAGTGCATCAATTCATCTAAGGTCTTCCTAATTCACTGTCCAACTTTCACATGCATATGAGGTTTTGAAAAATACTATGGCTTGAGTGCAACCTAGTCCTCAAACTGACATCTTTGGTCTTGAATGCTTTAAAGAAGTCTTGTACAGCAGATACGCCCAATGCAATACATCATTTGATTTCTTGACTGCAGCTTCCATGAGTGTTGATGGTTGATCTGAGCAAAATGAAGACTTTGACAACTTTAATCTTTTCTCCATTTATATGTATGTTGTCTATTGGTCCAGTGGTAAGGATTTTTATTTTCTTTACATTGAGATGCAATCCATACTGAAGGCTGTGGTCTTTGATTTTCATCAGTAAATATTTTAAGTCTTCTGGGCTTTCAACAAATAAGGTTGTATCATCTGCATATTGCAGGTTGTTAATGAGTCTTCCTCCAATCCTGATGCTATATTTTTCTTTATATAATCCAATTTCTCAAATTATTTGTTCAGCATATAAATTGAATAAATATGGTGAAAGAATACAACCCTGGCACACACCTTTCCTAATTTTGAACCATTCTGTGTTTCCTTGTTCTGTTCAAACAACTACATGTTGGTCTTTACAGATATGTACAGATACATCATAAGCACAATTAAGTGTTCCAGAATACTCATATTTTGCAATGTTGTCCATAGCTTGTCATGATTCACATAATCAAAATCATTTGCATAGTCAATAATGCACAAGTCCACATCTTTCTGTTATTCTCTGTTTTTAGCTGAGATCCATATGACATCAGCAATGATAGCTCTTGTTCCATGTCCTCTTCAGAATCCAGCTTGAACCTCTGGATGCTCTATGTCAATGTATGGTTGCAGCCATTTTTGTTTTATCTTTAGTAAAACTTTACTCACATGGGATATTGATGATATTGTCAATGAGTTCTACATTCCGTTGGATCACTTCTCTTTGGAATGAGCACAAATACAGATCTCTTCCAGTCAGTTGGCCAGATAGTTGTCTTCCATATTTCTTGCATAGATAAATGAGTGCCTCCAGTACTGCATCAGTTTGTTGAAAGATTTCATTTTATATTCCATCAACTCCTGGTGCCTCATTCTTTTCCAATGACTTCATTGCACCTTGGACTTCTTCCTTCAGGAGTATTGACTCTTGAACATATGCTACCTCTTGAAATGGTTGAACATCAACCATTTCTTTTTGATACAGTGACTTTATATTCTTTCCATCTTGTTTTGTTACTGTCTGTATCATTTTACCCATAGAATCCTTCAATACTTCAAGTTGAGTTTTCAATATTTTCTTCAGTTCTTTCAGCTTGAGAATGTTCTTTCCTTTGGGTTTCTAACTCCAGGTCTTTGCACATTTTGTTATAATATTTGACTTTGTCTTCTAGAGCCAATCTTTGAAAATTTCTGTTCAGCTCTTGTACCTTCTCACTTCTTCCATTTGCTGGATAGCAAATTTTGATCTTTTGCTTTCTCTCTATATGATGTTCTTGATGTCATCCCACAACTCTTCTGGTCTTCGGTCTTTAGTGTCTAATGCATCAAATCTGTTCTTTGGATCATCTTTAAATTCATATGGGATATATTCAAGGTCATATTTTGGCTCTCATGAATTTGTTTTCATTTTCTTCAGCTTCAGGTTGAACATGCATATAAGCAGTTGATGGTCTGTTCCATAGTCTGCTCCTGGCCTTGTTTTGGCTGAAGATATGGTGCTTTTACACGATTTCTTTCCACAGATATACACAATTTGACTTCTTTGTATTCCATCTGGTGAGTTCCATTTGTATAATTGTCTTTGATGTTGTTTAAAAAAGGTATTCGCAATGAAGGAATCATTGGTCCTACAAAATTCTATCATTCAATCTCCACCATTGTTTCTATCACCAAGGTCATATTTTCCAACTACTGATCCTTCCTCTTTGTTTCCAACCTTTGCATTCCAATTGTGAGTAATTATCAATAAATCTTGATTGCATGTTTGATCAATTTCAGACTGAAGAAGTTAGTAGAATTTTTCAATTTAATCATCACTGACTTTAGTTGTTGGTGCATAAATTTGAATAATAGTGATATTAACCGATCTTCTTTATATGTGTATGGATACTGTCCTATCACAGACAGGTTTGTACTTCATAATTTATCTTGATATGTTCTTTATGATGATGAATGTGATGCCGTTCCTCTTCAATTTGTCATGCCCGGCATAGTAAACCATGCGATTGTCAGATTCAAAATGGTAAATACCAGTTAATTTCAGCTCACTCATACCTAGGATATTGCTGTTTATGCATCCCATTTATTTTTGACCATTTCCAACTTTCCTAGATTCGTAGTTTGTATATTCAATGTTCTGATTGCTAATGGATTTTTACAGCTGTTTCTCTTCATTTTGAGTTTTGTCCCATTGGCAAATGAAGGTCCCAAGTGTTTTACTTCATTCATGTCATGACAATCAACTCTACTTTGATGAGGCAGCTCTTCCATAGTCGTATTTTGAGTGCCTTCCAACCTGAGGGGCTTATCTTCTGAAACTATATCTGACAATATTCTGGTGCTCTTCATCATATTTTAATATTCAATAATCTGGTCCTGACAATATTCCACTTCTATTCATAAGGTTTTCAGTGACTAAATAGTCAGAAGTATTTTGTCTCTCCTTCTTCCTATTCTGTCTTCATCTGGAAACTTAGCTGAAACCTCTCCACTGTTGGCGACTCTGCTGGTATTTAAAATACTTTGGTGTAGCTTCCAGAATCCCAGCAACACACAAGCCACCACAGTATGACAAACTGACAGACAAGTGGTGGAAAAATTAAATGGAAAACCAAAATTAAATATATATATGCAGAGAAATATGGCAGACTAGGCAGAAAGGTTGTGTTTGGTCTCTTCAGCAAGGATATTGATAATCAGGTATGCAGATTGAGAGGACAGTCCTGGAACTCTGAGCTCCAGAGGAAGGGATATAAAATTTGACTGAGTGCTTACTGGGAGAAAACGTTGAATAGACATGACAAAGGAAGAAATGATGGACAAACAGCTGTATTTGACAGAACCTGCTGCAGCTATCTTGAGAGTTCATGCATGGCTTTAGAAATGAGAATACATATTCATGTTGCAGAAACCTACATGTGGATCATGGAGACAAAGTTGCGATTTTATTCCTTTTTTCCCAACCAACATACAACCCTAGGGAATCTTAAATATTCCAGGTGGTTGGAGCCACACAGAGGTCGAAAGCCCTGTTGAGGAGCTTTAGAAAACAACAACAACAACAAGGTGGGCTCTGATCTAAATCCACAAAGTTGATGCTGGCCACCCCTAGCCTGGCTCACACTG
>NW_006408683.1:1981550-1982197 GCF_000296735.1 Chrysochloris asiatica
TTCAGTATCGCAAAAGAATACAATCTGATGCGCACCTTTCCTGATTTTAAACCATCCAGTATCTCCTTACTCTGTTTTAATAACTGCCTCTTGGTCTATGTACCCATTCTTCCCGATGTTATCCGTAGCCTGATGGTTATAGTACTTGTGTGCTGTTGAATCAGTTCCAACTCATAGCGACTTGTGTAGGGCTTCTGAAGCTGTAAGTCTTTAAGGAACAGAAAGCCTCATCTTTCTTCTGTGGATCAGCTGGTAGATTGGAACTGCTGACCTTACCCTACCAGGTTTCCCTTTATATGTAGCTTGAAACTTCATGTTTTCCTTCTTCCTATTTGTCAGGGAAGAAAGGCCTGACAATCTATTTCCAAAAATCAGGCAATGAAAACTTCATTTATCATAACGGTCGGATCCACAACTGGTCATGGGGATGGCACAGTACTAGGCAGGATTTTGTTCCATTGCACATGGGGTTGCCATGAGTTGAGGGCCAACTTGATGGCAGTTAACATCAACTTGAATATTCAATTTAGAGTCAATAGAGGAGAAAGGTAATGTATTTTAGACAGATAGGAGCAAAATTTGGCACAGAAATAGCAGAATGGGATCTTGGAGGTGATTTTCCCCTGTTTATTTGTTGTTGTTGTTGT
>NW_006408683.1:1985239-1986324 GCF_000296735.1 Chrysochloris asiatica
AGGTGAGAAGGCAATGGAGAGCCATACACAAAATTCTGAAAGAAAACAATTGCCAACCCAAAATCATATTCCCACCAAAAATGTCCTTCAAATACAACAGTGAAATTAGAATATTTCTAAATAAACATAAATTAAATATGTAAAAACCAAGCCATCTTTACAAAAAATACTAAAGGTAACCTTTGGAACAGAGAACCAACAACAACAGACAACAACTGTAGTTAGAGAACCAACAACAACAGACAACAACTGTAGTTTGATATACATGGCAGCACCACCAAGAACTCAATCCAGATATAGAAATATCCAAAGTGAAACAAAACTATAGGACTGAAGATAAGGAATCAGAGATATCAATCTAAAATAAAGACAACTACAGAGCAAAAAGAGGGGAAAGTATAATTAAGGAATACCAAATAGTAAGGAAGTCAAGTAGATTTCAAAATAAAGCAGATTGTTAAATTGGGGATGAAATTAATAAATTACAGAGTAAACTTCAAAGAAACATAATATATCTTCACTTCAGATCAAGAAAAGGAAAATCCATAAAGATTTTTGTAAACATGAAAACTATGAAAAAATTGACAAGAAAACACACAAAAAAATGAACTTCAAACGAAAAAAAAAAAAAAAAATGGAGCAAAGAAACCAGTGGTGGTGGTGGTTATTTGCCAAGGAGTTGGTTCTGACTCATAGCCTCCCTCTATAGGGTTTCTGAGGCTGTAAATCTTTACAGGAGCAGAAAGCTTCATCTTTCTCCTATGGAACAACTGGTAGTTTTGAACTGCTGACCCAACTTGTAACCACTAAGCTACAGGAAGCTCCTTTAAAAAAAAAAAAAAAAAGAAAGCCAGTGGCACCACAAAGTACAAAAAATGGCTACTATAAATTCATACCTATCAATAATTACACTGAATGTCAATGGATTAAGCACATCAGTCAAGAGACAGAAAGTTGCAGAATGGATTAAAAAACCAGGATCCTTCAATATGCTGTATAAAATAGACAAGCTTTACAGTCAAAGACAAACATAGATTAAAAATTAAAGGAAGGAAAAAATTTATTAAGCTAATGGCAATCAAAAA
>NW_006408683.1:1993011-2003353 GCF_000296735.1 Chrysochloris asiatica
TGGGGCAGGTGCACCCTAGTCCTCAAGCTGACATCTCTGCTCTTCAATGCTTTGAAAAGTTCCTGTTGATTTACTTTACTGCAAACACTTGTATGACAGACATTTTGTAGAACTGAGGCTAGAACAACATTGAATTATAAAGGAGCAAAACTTGTCTTGAGAAATGTTGCTGCATAAATGGGTTTACTCTCACTTAGTAGAAAACCCAGTTAATTTGCTAGAATACTGTAGTGACCCACAAAGGAGATTAACTTAATCTTACTCTATATCATTTCATAAGGAGCTCTGGGAGTGCTGTAAGATAAACACTAGGCTTGTAACCACAAGGTCGACAGTTCAAACCCACCAGTGCCTCCTCAGGAGAAAGATTTGGATGTCTGCTATTATAACGAGTTAGTTTTGATAGTGGCCTTGTTCTCTGCCTTTCTCTTCTGTTTGTGCTTTCACCAAACTCTCGCCAGTCCTGGCTCTGCTTTCTCCTTAAGATTGAACACTATGAATTCAATTAATTTGCAGGGTTCTGATACAGATATATTTGAAGTTGATGTGGAAATTGCCAAATAATCTGTGACTATCAGAACCAGGTTTGAAGGTTTGGGAATGGATGATGAAGGAGATGATGACCCAGTTCCTCTACCAAATGTTACTGCAGCAATGTTTAAAAAAAAAAAAAAAGTCATTCAGATGAGAACAAAGAAAAGAAAACAGATGATATCCCTATTTGGGACCAAGAATTCCTGAAAGTTGACCAGAGAACACTTTTAAATTTATTCTGGCTGCAAACTACTTAGATATCAAAGATTTGCTTGGTGTTACTTTCAAGACAGTTGCCAATATGATCAAGGGGAAAACTCCTGAAAAGATTCATAAAAACTTCAATATCAGAAACAACTTTACTAAAGGAGAGGAAGCCCCGGTACATGAAGACAACCAACAGCATGAAGGATTATTCCAAATACTAGTTGCACTCCTCTGTTTATAACTGTTAATATTATACAAACAGTAGACAAATGCAGCAACAAATCAATAGTATTGGCAGAATATTGTCTTCATTGCCTGTGTAGTTCGAGTACAGATTCTAGAACCTGTAGCTGAGTTTCTTCAAATGTGATTAAACTTTTTTTTTTCCTTTGCTCTGAATAAAACTGAACTGTTTTTGTTAAGTGTCGTTGAGTCAGTTCCAACTCATTGCGACTCTGTATAGGGCTTCCATTAGCAGCTGGTGGGTTAGAACTGCCAACCTTGTGGTTCTCAGTCCAGTGCTGATCCTACAGTACTGCCATACCAGAAGTTCATATATGGAAACCCTATATAGGGACTCTATGAGTTAGAATCAACTTGATGGCAATGGGTTTGGCTTTATATAGAGAGACTCCTGGTGTCGCACTGAACCACAAGGTAAGGGTTCAAACCCACCAATTGCTCCTTGGAAATCCTATACAGTTGATATGAGTTGGAACGGATTCAACACCATTTAACAACAACAACAAACTAATTTGAGAATGAATGAAAGATTATCTGTACACCAGTTACATTAAAACATGTCCATGGCTGATGACAACATTGAGCATGTACATGAAATTAATTTCTGACAGAATATTCTGTCAAATACACAAGTAACAATGGATTATGTGGCAAATCATTTGCAAATCAGCCATAACAGACTTGGATTTAGAAAAGTTTGTGCAAGATGAGTACTGAAACAACTCTTGGAAGAGCATAAACAAAAGCATTTGGACATCTGCAAACAAAATTTGGACTGACATTCAAAGGAAGGTAAAAGTTTCTTTTAAAAAATAATTGTTACTGGTGACAATACATCGATTCATCACTATAAGCCTGAGAGTAAATAGAGTATAGAATGGAAACACCCTCAAACGCCAACCAAGAAAAATTTCAAAAGTCAACCATCAGCTTACAGTTTTCTGGGATTCTCAAGACCAATATTGGAACACTATCAGGAAAAAGTTCCAGCAATCAACAGTGCTCATTACAATGAGATGCTCACTGAAGAGCTGAAGCCTAAATTTGGTATTAAACACAGAGGACTGCTATCCAAGAGCATTGTAATCATGCATGACAATACATGTCCTCACACTTTGGCTGACACTCTGCCAAACTTAGTTTTCAGGTGTTAAAAAGTCTTTCCTATTGTCTTGATCTTGCTCCATTGAACTTTCACCTGTTTGGTCCCCTGAAAGCAGCTCTCCAAGGATAAAGATTCACCTCTGAGGAAGAAGTGAAGATAGTGGTGTGTTCATGGCTCACAACTTGGCCTAAAACATTTTTTATTAAGGGAATATGAAAGCTTATTGACAGATGGACAAAGTGTATTGGAAAGCAAGGAGATGTACTCATCTTTTCTAAAAGTTGATTAAAATAAATTCTACAGTAAGAGAGTGGATAATTTTTGGCTCACCCTCATGTGTGTGTATATAATTTAGTAAATCCCCCTCCAGTTTTGACAGTTTCATATGACAATTTTTAAAATGATACAAAGACAAATGGTAAAATAAAAGAATATAAGAAATATCATTTAAGGTGACCAATCCCCTCACTGGAACAACATGTTGACACAAGAAACTTCCATGAGAAATACTGTTCTTGCCCCATCACTTTCCCAGTTGACCTAATTTCTACTCAGATTCCAAGTAAAGTTTGCCACTGAATCAGTGTGAAAACAAACCAATAAGTCTTGATGCTCATTTGACAAATGAAGAAATTGAGGGGAAAAAGGAAATAAAAAAGAAACCAGAAATGAGTGATATCTCCTAACACGAACACCTTGAGGTCAGCTCTGTGAACTTTCTTTGTGCCCAAATCAAGCTACAAAACTACTACAATATTCCTGAGCCTCATGTCTGTCATTTCTGGCATGAACTAAGTGTTCAGGAAAGTCTGGGAATTACCAGATTTCAATTCAAAAGTACCTTCTTTCTTCAAAGGAGCCTAAAAGATATGCGAGGGCAATTTCCCAATTTTTTGTTTGAAACTTTAATCATGCTCCTGTTTATTGAGTGCTAAGCAGACTCCCAAGCATGAGCTGCACAATGTGAGCTCCCAGTGACTCTTGAGAGGAAAATGGAACTGAAGAATATCAAAGTTGGAAGGGATCTTAATGATTTTCTCCTCCAGTGTGACACCCTTTGTTTACAGATCTGAAACCATGAATCCTGAAACCCACCCAGAATCCTAAGAGTGAATGTGCTTCCCTCCCTTCTATTTTTGTGCAATATTCCCATGGCATCCAGTCAAAACATTTACATCAGCAATGCCTAAAATATTTATGAGGCCTAGTGATGCTTTGGGTTTCTGCACAGACTTAAACAGGAAACCCACACAAACCCTTTCTGTTTGCAGTCCAAATTCCCAGGGTAGAACACCCTGGCTAGAACAAAATAAAGTGTTGTGTTACAACAAAAGCCCTTCAATCTTTAGGTAGATTTCTTCCTCACCGTCTTCGTCCATTCCCCAGCCTAGGAGATCCTCTACTAACTTAATTAGAACAAAACTTCCTTCTCTTTGGCTTCTACTTAAGGTTCTCCATTGGTCTTGATGCTCAGGCAGGAGAGGGGTCAGTCCAGAGACAGTTATCTTCAGATGTCCAGGAGGGCGTCAGAGTTGCGTAGTTCACCATTGCAAAGTCAATTCATCTGGGTAAACTGGCACTCCACTACTGCACCCCACTCACAGCTCTCCTATTCTTTCTCCCTGCTGTCTTTCATTTCAAGGGAATACCGACGAGCTGAAAAAATTGTGCAGTTTTCCAGTTAAGAGGCAGCCAGATGCTACTGAGCCACCATTGCATGTTGTGATATTCCCTCAATCTAGACACAATTTGCTGCAAATCCTCTCTGTCTGTTTAATCAGTCCATTTATCTTGGTGTTCTGTGATAGCATTTTTAAATTGCTTCAGCTCTCCATGAAAGATTTAAAACTTCAAAAACAAATGGTTGTTCAGGGTTGGACAGGAAGGAAGTGTGTTTTTCTGGCTCATAAAATAGCAAAGCAGTGTGGGTGACCATTCTCACTCTCCTCAAGGAGTCCCCTTGGGTTGACACCAAAAATAGACTCTGTCCTCCTTGCCTCACCCCCACCTCCCTTGGGAAAAAAGACACAGGCTTCTGGTGAGCCAACAGTTCTCTCAGGCTTGAATATCTTTCAGAAATTACCAGATGTTGGAAAGAGGATAATGTGTCATTTCCTTTCACAAATCATCTGAGCATCTGTGCACTTCCTTTTGAGCAAGCTCTAAAAGAATACAAGATAATTCACCCTGGCTTCCACTCTCAGGGGTACTAAAGAGAGGCCTCCTCAATCTCTTTGAATTCCGACCCTCCCTTATGAAATATTTCTGTACTTTGAATGCATCGGTGACACCATAAGGAGACAGCATTGTTGTTACATGCTATCAAGTGAGTTCCAACTCATAGTAACCATGTGCAGAGTTTCCCAGAAGCAACTGATGAGTTTTAACCACCAATCTTGCAGTTAGCAGTCCAGTGCTTAACCTAAAACACCACACCAGGCATCATGTTGTTGTTAAGTAACATCCAGTTGGTTCCGACCCATAGCAACCCTGTATAGAGTTTCCTAGGAGCGACTGGTGAGCTTGAACCACTGACCTTGCAGTTCAAATGGCTCTGCAGTCTGGCACCTTAACCCACAGTGCCACACCAGGACACCAGCCATCATAGGTAGTGGTTAAAACCAAGGGATTTGGAGACAAGGAAATGCTCTAAAAGGGCAAAGAGCCAAACAACATTGACAGAAAGTGGTTGTTAGGTGACACTGATTTCAACTCACAATCACCCCAGGTGACCAGTGTTGGATTACCTAATAAGCAAAGTAAACATGGCTTTATTTATTAATCTGTCTGTAGAATAAGTACTAGACTGCAAGGTCTGTTTGAATCGCAAGGTTGGCACTTCAAACTCACCAGTGCCTCCTTGGAAAACCTATGCAGGGATGCTATATAGGAAAACCTATACAGTTGGAACAGACTCGACAGCACTTAACAACAACAACATTAATCTGTAGTGAACATTCAAGAGCTTTCCACTACATCTAAGATTCTGCTTCTAGCATAGCTGGCATCTGTCTCTCTCCCAACTGCACACTGTGCCTTCCTACAGGGTCAAACCCTCATTTCAAATGTACAGTCCCTGACAGGGATGAAGTACCCAGTAAGCAAGATAAGCTCAGACTTGTGATTACGTGCAGTTGGGTCAATTCCAACTCATAGCAACTCTGTATTGGGATTCCAAGAAGCTGCTTGTGGGTTTGAACCACCGACCTTGCATTTAGTAGTCTGGTGCTTATCCTACAGTGCTACACCAGGACTCCAAGCACAGAATTACTAATACTTATTTAGTAATCCGTAAAGGAAAATTTCATATAGATTTCACCACATCATTCTGCCCCTGCATGTGACAGAATGGAACTGCCCCATAAAGCTTTCTAGGTTATAATCAATACCAGAGAAGGTTGCCAGGTCTTTGTCCTGTGGAGCAGCAAAGTAGGTTTGAACCACCAACCTTTTGGTTAAGAGCTGAGCTAGCTTAATTACTGTGCCTTTGGGTGAGAGCTAAGAGTAACAGAATGGTTCATCCATTCCCCAAATCAACTTGCCCCACTCACTCAGACCTACTGAGTCAGACATTTTGGGGGTGAACCCAGTTATCTCTTTAAACAAGCCTTCCTAGTAATTCTGATGTCCTCAAGCTTGAGAAACACTGGCCCAGATAAATCACCTTAAAGTTTTTCTGAAGACAAAAAAGTAGAGATGGTGGTGAGAAAACAGGCACCTTGCTGAATGGGACCTGTATAAGAGTCTGTCTTGGTAAGAGAAACATCCTGGAAATAGAGATGAAGTGACAGCAAATAAAATAACTCAAGATATAGCCATAGCTCTTTGCTCACACTACACTAATTTGTAGCATTTCTAAGCTATGGTTTAATGACATGAGTATAAGCACAGCATAGTTTTCCGCTTAAATAATGTGTACAGTGTGAACCCATTATGTAAAATATATGTGCATATCAGTCAATATAGAGAAAAAATATTGGAAGATAATACACCAAAATGTTAACAGTGATCATCCCTGGATTATAGATTATGAATAATTTTTATTTCATCCTTTATGAGGACTTTTTTTCCTTGCAATTTTCCCAAAACAAATAGATATTTTATAATTAGAAAAACAATGTTTAAATAAGTTTGTTGGGTCCAAATAGTCAATTAAACAAATTTAGATTGCGCTCTCCAAAGGCTAGTTCTCCAAGAATTTATGCCTCACAGATAATTAGCACCACCTGTTACACTTGTGCCAAAAAGGAGCATTAAGAATGCTGGATTCAGAATAGATACTCCATTAGCAGGAGAGTTGTAGAGAAAGGAGACCCAAAGCCCACTCTGGAGCCCAGTGGCCCTCGTGTCTCCGCCCAGCCCCTCCTGCAATCCCCTTCTTCCAGCCCTGGGCGGTGACAAAGGCAGACAGGCGCCTTCCAGTGAGCAAGGATTTGGGTTGCTCTGTGTTTTCACTCCATGCTGTGCTTTAGGCTGTCTTTGTTCTGGAGGCCGGGCAGCCTTAAATTTTACACTCTGATTTCCTTTTCAGTGATTGGCCCGAGGCAAAAACAAAACAACACTGAAAGAGCCTTCAAACTCTTGAAAGGAAGAAAGGACAATGGAAAGTGATGTAAAGGGTCACTGAACAGCCAGTGAGTCAGCACTTCTGCACCATCAACACCAGCTGCACACACACACACACACACACACACACACACACATACACACTCTGCAAACATCCCATCGTAAAGTCTGTGGCAAGAATTTGACAGAATCAAAGATTTCTGAAGCTGTGAGAACCTGACAAATTGTACAAGGATGCTGTAAGTTAATTCAATTTTCCGTTAACAGCTTTTATCAAGGCTTTCCCAGCCAGCAGTCACTCCTCAATCCTTAGGAGATAGGAGGCTTCCTACTCTCTTGGAGATTTACAGTAAAGTCCTGGTGTGGCGCTGGGCTGCTAACCACAAGATCGGCAGTTGAAATCCTATATAGGGTTGCTATGAGTTAGAACCAACGTGACAGCACATAGCAACAACAACAGTAACAACTTCTTTCCCTAAAAAGTTAGACACTTGTCAATGAGGTCAAATTCTCCAAACTGGAACCAGTGTCTGCCTGCAAACACAGCTATAACTCAATCTGACTCCTGAAAGATTTCAGGATGAAATTTAATTGAACAGGAAAAGGTAAAACATTAACCTCCCACTCTCAGAAAACATTAACTGCCCTCCCCTCCCACGAGACAAGCTTGAATGTTAATCAGGTTACTGAGTGGGACCAATCTTCTGATTTCCCCCCTGTCCAAACCTAGCTCATTGAACCTACACTGGGGCTAAGAATCTGGGGAAGTTAGCTCCACTGAGCCAGCCAGCTTAATAAATCTGAAACTTTGCTTCACCTCTTCTGAGTGGGATTGGTTTCTTCGGCAATAGATCTAAAGCTGCTGTAACACTCTTGGATCTAAAACTGCTGTAACATTTGGTTCCCTGACCAGGAAACCGACCACGTTGGCTCCTTCAGCCACCAGCTGGGAGTTGGGGAGTGGCTGGTGGCAAGCTCCACTCAGCGGATGCGGGCCACTTTCACATTTGAAGGTCCCTCCTCCTCCAAATGGGGGCAGCCAGCTGCCACAACTACCTCTCCTGACCGGACTCAAAAGGAGAGGTGAACCAGAGAACTAACCAGCCAGGACTTCTGGAACAGGTAAGGCTCCAGGGCCCAGGTTAAACCCAGTCCGGCCTGTCCCTTTGGACAGAGGGAAAAACTGATCACCTTCCAAGGTCTCATCTAGAGGCCTCAGTCAGGGACTCCCCTAAGGGGGGTGGAACAGCCATAAACTCTGTGTGGTTGAGTGTGATGTAAATGTAGCCAAAGTGTGGCTTGTCAAGCCTGGTCTGTGTGGTTCCAGATCTCTAGCTACAGAATACTTAGGTGCTATGGGAAATTCTCATAGTGAGCCAACAGTCTTACAATATATGTCAATGAATTTTAAAAAGGGCAGTCTTATGTGCAGGAGTGTGTGGTGAGAGTAAGTGTTTCTGGCACCAGGCTGGTGGTGAACCTCATATGGCTTAGGGAGACGATCTTTACTGCTAGCGTGGAGTGGACTACTGGTTCAAAACTCTCCAAAGCTAAGAGACACTTGAAAATCCTCTCAAGAGGAACAGCAAGGTTTGGACATGATCCATCGGTTGTGAATGCACCGTCATGAGAGTCCTGCTGGCTGCCTGGACAGGTGAGCCCAGGAGCCAAGAATCTTTTCTTGGGAGTCTTCGGCTCTGTATCTCCTGCACTCACCAGCACATTCATGTTTGAGATCCCCTTGTTTTATTCTGGGTGCACACATTGGGATATAGTAGGCAGGAAGTAATTTCCTAAAAGTGTCCCTTCTGTTTCTGTTAAGGTTAACCTCTAGATATAACATGGAAATAGAGACCTTAATCCCAAAGAAAAGGCGTAATTCTGAATGATTTCTGTATGGGTACTCTCCTATAACATCAAAGGAAATGGTGTTTTACTGTAATACAGCTTGGCCAATGTACAATTTAGATGATGGAAAAATAACCTTTGAATGGATTCTTAAATTATTATACCATCTTACAGCTTGAATTATTCAACCACTGTGTCAGATTGCCTATTTGTTTGTAAAATTACTTTGTTGTTGTCCTGTGTTTATGTTTAAGAAACTGAAAACAACCTGGAATTACAAGAGTATGTAAGTTATATTGTGTCTATGTACTACAATGCATTGATACCGCTAATATGAAAGCATGCAGAGGAAAAATAAATACAGATGAGTGTTAGATGAAATCAGAGTTCTAAGCAGGTCTGTATGTGAATATACAAAGAGATAAATCATTACTTTTTTATGAAATATAGCTTTTTTTTTAAACACAAATATTTTAATTCTCTTAACAAAATGAAATTTTCTTTAAGAGTTATCTACAGTTTCACTTGTATGAGGTGTTACACACTTCACCTTTTTGAGAGACGTAAAGAGTTATGAAAAAGATATCACCAGGTGTTACTTAGATGTTTCCACTAAAGGACAGAGAAAGTTAAGGGTGTTTTCATTGGGAAACCCAAAAGGGACAATCAGCATGAAACAAGTTCAACATGGTCATACAGATCTGGGTAAAGGAATTAAGAGTGGAAGCCCAAGCTGCTAGGCAATGGGGAGAAGGAAGGAAAACATGGTTCAAACAGATCACATGAGGAAATCCAGTACAAATGCTGGCTTTGGCATTATCTAGGTAACACCTAGTTTTTTTTTTCATAACTAATAATAGACCTATTGTTGCAAAACCAGTCCAAATCATACCAAGTTAAAAAGAAGTCTCTCATTGGCTTGTTGGGTCTAAGTGGTACCCCATATCCCCCTGCCCCAGAGATCAGTTCTGGCAAGAAAAGCTCCAATGTGCCTTGGTGGTGCTGTTGGGAGGGTGCCTCAAGTCAGGCAAATTCTAGCAATGTTCTGCTGAGTGAGGTCCACAGTGGGAGGGGGCTGTGCGTCATTACTCAATCAGCTTCTTGGCTTTGAAGAAGCGACGCAAGTAAAAGACCTGTCAGGTCTGTCCAATGAAACAGAACATTGAAAAGATGCTGAAATACAGGACTCGAGTGTTCATGGACTCATTGGTATCACGTATCTCATCCTCCCATCTCTTCATGTAGGCAAAATCATTCATGATGGACTCTGACAGGTCCACCTTTAAAGGTTTGAGCTTCTCAACTTTTGTAGTCTCCTCATAGTTCTTTGCCTCCACTCCATGCTTCATGTCTAGGATCATGAGCTGGTCAGGTATCCACCCTGTTCCCATGTCATACTCTTCAGTGGTAAAGACAAATTTCCCCTTGGTTGCATCCTCCTTGGAGTAAAGAATATGGCCAGCAGAATCTGTGATCTTAAGGTGGGTGTGCAGGCCGCCAGCACCCCCAGACTGGTCAGTGATCTCGTATTTGCCCATCACCAGCAAGTCCTTGTGGATCTCCTCATGGAGGTACTTATAGGAGTTAGGGGACAGATGGAAGGAGATGGCAAGGACTGAGCTGGGGCCGAGCAGAAGCAAAAGCAACAACGCCAATGGGCAAGGGCCATGCTGGGAAAGTAGGCCAGACCAACCAGACATGGTGCTGGAGACTCATTCATCACCTCAGGCCTCATGAAATATAGCTTTTGATTGTAGCATTGTCTTGTTCTAACTCCTGGTGCACCAGTAGCTGTCATTAGGAGAGAAAAACAAAACAAACAAAAATGTATATATATAT
>NW_006408683.1:2008933-2011485 GCF_000296735.1 Chrysochloris asiatica
AAAAAAAAAAATGGCAGAAATTCAACAGGAAAATTGACACGAATCCATCCAGCTGGTGGACATCACCTTCAAGGTATTTTAACAGTTGAGAGCATGAGAAGTCTCAGGCCGTAACTGTCTTCCTAAAACCACTAGAGGTAAGCCTGTGGAACCCCAGGGAGGACCCCTGAAAGGAAAGAGGGCCTTAAGCAAGGACTGATGTGCTTATTACAAAAAACCTGGACACTGGAAAAATGAATGCCCAAATCTCAGGGGAGGATCTGACAAAAAAAGCCATCCTCCAACTCAATTGATGGTTGAACAAGCTTCATTGTCTGCAGAAGACTGATGGTGTCATGGAGTAAGGGAGTCCTGCATGATTTGGCATCAACCTCTGTCACCCTATGGCCCCCACCCCGAAGACCTCATCTGAAAATAACAATGGGAGACAGACTGTGATCATTCCCTTCAGTAATGGTAACTGAAATCTCAGGGAGGCCTAAGGACCAGTTCTTCCTGAAACCCCTAGACTGCTTCATTGGGGAAAAGAAAATGACTGTCTGGTCCCCTTACTGGGCCAGGACCTGCTTCCAAAGTTGCATGTTCAAACAGCTCCCTGAAACCAAAAATCTGCAGATGGAGGTTCCTCATGAACATGCCTGGCAATTACTGATTAAAACTCAGGAAACCAGTCACATTGGTGAGGATATCGACAATCAGATTAACCCCTCATGTGGGCTAGCAGAACTCCGGGAGAGCCAATAAACATCCCCTGCTGAGGTCTGATTGAAGCCTGGAAACTAACCATCCCACTGAAACCAATTTCCTCTCAAGAAAGAGGCGGAGAAATTCACCCTGGCCAGCTCGTCCCCATCCCCATCAAGTCGTCTCCCTGCTGCAAAAAGGGAAGCCTGTGGCTCACAACAAGAAGGATAAGCAATACCAGGTTATTTTACTGGACAATCCAAATATTACCCTGTGAATTGTGGGGCAACTAAACCTGCCATCCTCCTCCCTGGTATGGCAACTGGAGGGCTGAACCATGATGGTGTAGAAATCATTGACCAAGTATTCTCCAACCAACCTAACCTGTTTGACTATATCTGCTGGACTAGACTTTATTCATGGACAGAAGTAGTTACATGGAGAAAGGAACTCAGATAGCAAGGTGTGTAATAGTAATCTTACAAGACCAGGTGGAGGCAATAGCCATCGTGCTGGGGACCACAGCTCAAAAAAGCTGAACTGATTGCACTGATGAGGGCATTAAAAATGTTGGCAAGAAAGACTGTGAATGTGTACCCAGAGGGCTTGAGTAGAACTGAAGCAGAAGGATTTGAGAAAGAAGTTAAAGGATAAAAAGTGAATGACGATGGAATTGTTCTGGTTTTGAAAGGTTAAAAACTAGAATGTAAATGGCAATAAAATGGGTCTGATCCTGTGAAAACTAACCCCTGCTCTTCCTAAATGAGTCCATGAAATGATCCACTACAGGAAATAGGCCCTGATTTGGTTCATTAGGCCCTGGCTCTAGGGCAAAAAATTAAAAAAAAAAAAAATCAGGATATTAGCTCTAACTGTTTTACCTGTCTCAAGAACAATCCCAATACAGGCTGCCCTGCACCAATATAAAGGTAAACAACTCCTTGAAAATTAACAGGTTGATTTCATGTAGATTCCCCAAGCTGGGGAATTAAATATTTGAATATTTGCTGGTTTTGTTTTTGTAGACATCTTTTCTGCCTGGGTAGAGGTTTTCCCCTACCAGAACTAAGAACTTCAGAAATAGTGAAAATCCTCTTCAAGATTATCTCCAAGTTTGGGCTTCCAATGTATCCAAAGTGACAACAGAGCAGCAAACACCTACAGATGAAATGGAAATTGCATTCAGCATGGAGGTTCAAGAAAATGAACCATACTGTAAAGAGACAAATGACAAAACTGTCAGGAAATTTATCTACATTGGGACCAGGTGTTGCCTTAGCTCTGTTTTGAATTCAGGTAGCTCCCAGAAGGGAGCTTAAATTGAGCCCTTATAAAATTGTATATAGTAAACCTTCCCAGGCATCTTCCCTCAATCCTCTACCTGACTTCAGCCAAGATTTAAAGGTGCAGCGGTATGCACAACACCTCCACCACACACTTTCTATTATTTGTAAAATTGCTCTTCCCAGATTTGCTTCCTTTTCTACAGGTCGCCTGACCCCTTCCAGCCTGTAGATCAAGTTCCACTCAGAATGTGGAGAGATGGACCTGAAAACCAGTTGGGAAAAAGTGAACTGAACCCTGGGAAGTCTTTCTATTCACCCCAGCAGCTGTCAAGTTAGCCGGACTCAAAACTTGGACACAATGGGACTCTCAGAAGACATTATTCCTTTTAACAGAATGAAAACATTTGGGTTTATTTAGCTCAGAGTATAATAAATGTATGTTTTTTTTCTTTCAAGAGGGCATCCAGAAGGATCTGCAAAAGATTACTGAGGGCTGGAACAAAAAAATTATCCCGAGCCTAGCAACCAAGGTTGAAGGAGGCCCCACCCGGATTCACCACAACAGACTGAAGAAAGTCTCAT
>NW_006408683.1:2012766-2015341 GCF_000296735.1 Chrysochloris asiatica
ATCTAGAACTTCTGTAACATTAGCAATATGGTAAATTTTAATGCTGGTTTCTCAAGGAGATACTGAGGGAAACAATTCCCACTCTTTGTGAGTCATAGGAGAAGATTTTTCACAGACTACAAATGGAGTGGGGATCTGTCCCACAGAATGTTGACTTAAGCAATAATTGTCTACAAATGCATCATCTTATTAAAGGATGCATTTAAAATTCTGCCTTTCCTGCAATTCAGGAATCTATTGAAACAATTCATTTCATGGAATCTAGCTGAGCTGGCCTCCTCCACTCTGGTGGCTGTGCTACAAGGAACACTGCAGATTATGGTGGTCCTGGGAGACCTAGGCCCATCAGACCACCAGATTCACATGGTGGGCAAATACCACACATGGGATGTAATTAAAATGCAACTTTATTTTTGACACTCACTGATTTTTGAAAATTCATTCTGTGAGAAAAGATCTTTCCTGCCATTAGATTAAAAGTCTGTGCACTCTAGATTTTTCTGTCTACTCTGAGGTAGTAGATAGATCATCCTATCTGTGTGCCATCAAGTTGGGACCCTATATATGTTTTGCAAGGAACAGCTGGTAGATTCAGTCCAGAGACATAACCCACTATACTATAAGCACCCCATGGATGTTTAGGTCACAAAACATAGTATTATTTCAGAAATTAAAATTTTAGGTCCAGTATCCAGAATAGTAATATTGTAACAGTCATTCTGGAATCCCTGGGTGGTGGAAATAGCTAATGTGCTCAGCTACTAACCTAAAGGTTGGCAGTTCAAGTCAACCCAGAGACACCTCAGAAGAAACGCCTGATGGTCTACTTCTGAAAAATCAGTCTTTATAGAACACAGTTCCACATTACATAGGATCACTATGAATCAAAATTGAAGCTAAAGTGACTAGTTTTAATGTTCATTCAAAGGTGCGGTGTCACAATATCTCCCATGCATAGTCTAAATGAGATAGCAATGGCTAAAAGATAGCACAGATCTTATTTGGCTCTTACTGAAACTGGCAAGTGGTTAAATTAACTTTCTTCTCTTTTAATTTTTGTTATTTAGTCTTTTCACCCTGATAGGATCCACCTCATCCACTCATCCTCCTACACCAACCCTTGGATCAAATTTAGGTCTGTTCTCTTTGCCGTGTGACATTTTCTTTGGTTCCTGCTCTCTATGGGAGTACAGTTGTTTCCTAAATAAAGCCCTATTTTCTCTCTCTGCTCTGACCTCAAATACTACAGGCTGTTGTAGCTCTTTTAGGATTTTCACAAATACAGGTGTCAGGATGGTTCTGTAGAAGAAAGTCTTCTCTTGTGAGACTTGTTGTGAAGGACATATACCTATCAACCCCATCCATCTTGGAGAGGGCAGCTCCAATATCTAGATTACTTACTTCACCTACTGTTCTCTCTCTACTTTGTTGATCTTTATATATTTCCCTCCTGGATTAGGGATTTTTTATAAACCAGCTTTAAGATAGAAGAGTACTTAAAAGTATTGCTATTGGGCTTCATATATGCACAGGTTTAGTCTAAACAAAACTTATTTAAACATGTCTTTGCAATCAGTAGATGACTATAGGTAAGTTCTCACAGTAATACATTGGTCTTATTTTCATTGTTGTTGTGTTGCTATTAAGTGCTGTCAAGTCAGTTCTGACCCATAGGATTTCCAAGGAGCAGCTGGTGAACTTGAACCACTGACCTTGCAGTTAAAACAACTTTGCAGTTCAGTGCATTAACTCACAGCACCACACCAGGACTCCATTATTTTCACTGTTGTTGTTGTTAAGGGTTGTAGAGTTGGTTCCAACCCATAGTGATCCTGTATAGGGTTTCTGGGGAGCAGCTGGTGAACTTGACCTGCCAACCTTGCAGTTCAAATGGCTTTTCAGTCTGATGTATTAACCCACAGTGCCAAACCAGGAAAATGTCCAATTAAAACAGTGGCTTGCTACTAGGGGGAAGGATCAGAGACACCATGGACGCATGATGCCCAATCCATTCTTGGAGATAAAGGTGTAGACATTCTTTTTATTTTTTTGTATTTGCTCATTGGTCCCTCGCTGTCTATGCACCTCCATTCTGGTGACTAGAGGGGGTGCCTGAGAAACCATGTGCAGAAACCAAACAGCAGTGCAATATGGCCGCAGCTGGCCCTGAACTGTTTATCACCAGGGAAAAGGCCTGAACAGAGGTATTGGAGTGGGAGACAGACAGACTAAAAACTAAATAGGCCAAAAATTAAACACTGAGTTACATCATAACGATCAACAGGGGCATATTGAAATTTCTCAGGCAGCCTTGAAAACAAGAAGCCGAAAGATGGACATTAAAGTTAGACTCATATTTGGTTACAGATTTTGTTTTTCCTTTTTTTTCTCTCTTTTATGCAATTTTAGACCACAGTATCCAATATGCCATTTTTGCTGTTGTTGTTTTGTTTTTGGCCCCCTATTCACTTTTAGTAATTGTGGTCATATAGTCAAGCTATTATGGTCACAGCCAACTACTGAATATGCCTATGAAACATATGACCATCTCTGGACATGTCCAGAAACAAAATTA
>NW_006408683.1:2042971-2043511 GCF_000296735.1 Chrysochloris asiatica
TCTTGAAAGAAGGACCTACAGGTAAAATACAAAACAATAAGGGCAGTCCAACTGTTACCTCAAGAACATGCAGGTTGCTTGCCCAGGAGACATCAAGGCAAGTGATTGGGTCCTCTCAGTGCAAATCCTCTTCCAAGACTAAGACGAAAGGGAAATATATGCTTTCATCAGCGACCACGCCTCACCCATAAGGGGAAATGACCGAAGAACATCAGTGAAGTGGTGAGCTAAACCCTACATCATTAAACAGACTACTGTGAACCCGGGTGGAGACCTGGTCAGCCAGCAGCGAGGCAAGACCTGGGGACTCATGGGCTCAGAGTCAATGACACAGCCACACAGGACTAGAATGGAGAGCGGGGCGGCCAGCTGATAAAAAGAGGGCCAACAGACACAAGAACACCCACACTTGCAAACGATACCCACTTGACCTGGCTTCAATGACTGGATGAACAGAGCTCAACCCAAAGAATAAAGAAGAGGAAAAAAGTGTCATCTGATACAATTCAATAAACATGACCTACACCTATAAATGCAGTA
>NW_006408683.1:2044166-2046158 GCF_000296735.1 Chrysochloris asiatica
AGGGCACACCCTTTGGTTGGGTGAGGATGCATGGATGAGAAGGTAACTATGCCAATGAAAAGATGTATGATAGAATGGATGTAAGACTAATGTTCTCCCATGTAGACTATCACACAATTCACAATAAAATATTTATTTAATAAAAAAATAAAATAAAATAGAGGCACATATCTTCCAGCATCACAGCCACACACAAGTCACCACAGTATGACAAACTGATGGACAAGTGGTAATTACTCTCAAGAAGCACAAAATAAATAAAATTACATTTTAAAAAGAATTTGAATTTTGTTTTGTATAGATGCAGTTATTACTTGTGTAGGCTATTAGACCTGTAGATTAATTTCTTAGCTGAAATTTTGGGTTCTTTCTTTCTGTTTGGTTATCTCCTTCCATTTTTGTCCTGCCAGAGTTTGTCTAAGCAAGGATGAAGTCCTCAGGCAGGATTCAGAAGAAAGGGTGAGTATTTTCTTTTCCTTTAGTGATGGAATGAAATTATCAAGGAAGACATGTCCTCAGTGCCATAGGTGATGTAATTTTAGAGGTTCTTGATGTCACCATGGTATCCTTGAGTCATACAAATGGTTAACACACTTGACTGGTAACCAAAATGTTGGAGGATTGAGTTCAATGCGAGGTACCTTGGAAAAATGTCCTGATTAGCTAATTCTGAAAAATCAGTCTTTGAAAACCCTTCGGAGCACAGTTCTGTGACACACATGGGCTACCATAAGTCAGAATTAATTTGATGGCAACTTGTACCTGCACTGGATGTTCCCATTGGAGCTACATGTTGTTGCTGTTTAGTGTCATTAAGTTGGTTCCAACTCATAACGACCCTAATAGGGTTTGCGAGGAGCAACTGGTGATCTTGAACAGCCAACCTAGCGGTTCAAACCGAGTTTGCAGTCCAGCACATTAACCCACAGTGCCACAACAGGTCTCTAGCAGTCGCAAAACTGGATGCATCAGAGCAAAGTCCCCTTCTACCTGCTTGGTTGGATCAGCACTTCTGCTGTTTGGCAACCAATCTTTCAGCTTTAACACCTTTATCCTTTCACAAGCCTGAGAATGGGTACCACGTGATTTTACTGCCTCCTTACACCAATGGGTAATCCTAAAGCAGCTGTTGGAAGTCTGCCAATAAGAAGAGTGCCCTTGAGTATGGTTCTGTTTCCTAGGTGTTCTAGCATTTGAACTCCATAAACAGTGGTGGGAAAGACTTAGACTTTAATAATCTGTAGCTTATTTCTCTTGGATTGACCTAATTGTTTCCCTGCTCTCTTTAGTGGGGGAGTACAAAAACATATTGCATTTATTCTCAAGGAAAAGGGCTAGCTTCATCTTTAGCTATTTTTATGGTCTTCATTATTTGTGAATTCCTACTCTCCAGCCTCCAGTTAGGCAAATTTATATGTTATTATTGGTAACTATATTGAAACCTCATATTCAAAATATTTTCTGATACAAGAATAAGGGTAGTCTTTGTTAAAAAGTATTTCAGAATATTAACTGCTCTCCTCTTTTTTCTACCCTCTTCCCATTTCATGGCTATACTCAGTCATTTCACGGTTATAAATTATTCCTTTTTAATTCAACACAATGTTGACAGTAATTCTAGGTGGTGGGAAAATACATTTTAGTTATGGTATTTTTAATATCTTTCTGTAACTTTTAGAGTTATCAGAAAAACAACGCCTAAAATAAGTAGCTTTGGTCCTCTTTCCTGTGGGTATGTTGGTGGGTCTGCTGCTATCTCAGTTCAGCAGTTAGCAGGGTCATATTGTTTCCTTCTTGTACAGGAGATCTCTGTGTTCCAGGTCAGTGTTTCTCCCATATAACAACTGAACCTTGCCAACCATTCTTGTCGTATTAGGAAGTAAGCCACTGATGCTACAGATTAAAAAACAAAATAAGGAGATATAGAGTTCCCAGGGGCCTCTTTACTTAACTCTACTGTGGATTACTGATTTTGCTACAATGGCTTTGCTC
>NW_006408683.1:2047096-2049400 GCF_000296735.1 Chrysochloris asiatica
TATATACTAGAGCTTGTGGTGCTGCAGGATAATGCGCTGGTCCACAAGGTCAGTTTGAACCACACGGTCAGTGATTCAAACCCACCAGCTGCCCCTTGGAAACCCTATACAGGGTCGGTCTGGGTTGGAATCAATTCAACAGCACTTAACAACAACAGAGCTTCAAGTTTTTACAATTACAATGAACTCTGTTAACATCTACAGCTAAATTATATCATCCTATCATTATGTTCTCCCACCTTCTCTCTCTCTCTTTTTAATGTTTTACTGTGAATTATGTGATAGTTTACATGGGAGAACATTAGCTTTGCACTCATCCTATCGTATATCGTTTCATTGCCATGGTTACAATCCCCTCCATGCATCATCTACCAACCAAAGAGTATACCCTGCAAGCCTGCCCCCTGGTCGTCAGCACACAGCCCCTCTCCCTCTCTGGGTCTAGAGTCCCCAGCCGCTCCATCTCTCCATGTCATCATCTCTGCCTCCATCTCTGGTGTCACTGCTTCTCTGGGTAGGGTCCCGCTCTCTGCTGTTCTCCCTTGATGGTCCCAGGGACCTCCTCTCCTGGACTGCAAAGTCAATCACTCCCCTCCTTTTGTTACAAAATGTCAACCTTTACATTTCCAACCCACACAGCCATTCCTGAGAACAATTATTCACTGTTGTACCACAAGAGACCTATCCCCATCTACTTCCATCAGCCCCAAGCAGAGAGATTGGATACCACTCAGTGGAGATACTACCTTCATCCATGCCCACTGGATCTAGGCTCACTCTTGAAAGCTTGTAAACTAGTCACTTCCTGCCTTTGTAGCCCCCCTATTTGGAGTAACCAATGTTCAAGTTGCCCATCCCTGTCTACTCTGTGTATGGAGGTGGTGGGAATGATATTCACTGTAAGGATCCGTTCCCTCTTTTAAGCTACTACATCCATAGGTGTAGGTCAAGTTCATCAAATTGTATCAGATTACTCTTTTTTTCCTCTTCTAGTTGAGCTCGATCATCCAGTCATTGAAGCCAGGTCAAGTGGGTATTATCTGAAAGTGTTGGTGTTCTTATGCCTTTGCCCTCTCTTATTGTTAGCTGGACACTTCACTCTCCACTCTAGTTCTCTGTGGCTATATCACTGACTCTGGGCCCAAGAGTTCCCAGGTCTTGCCACACTGCTGGCCAACCAAGTCTCCATCTGGGTTCACAGGAGTCTATGGAACATTGTAGGGCTTAGCTCACAGCTTCATTGCTGTTTTTCCCTTGCTTCCCCTTATTGGTGACCAATGTGGTCATTAATCAGAGGCCATTGAGTTTTAATCTTGGAAGGGGGTTTGCCCTGAGCGAACCTGACCACTTGCCTTGATGTTTCCTGGGTGAGCAACTTGCTTGTTCTTGCAGTAATCAGTCAGACTGCTGTTATTGTTTTGTGTTTTTCCTGTCGGTCTTTCTTTCAAGAAGTATCTTCTGTTCTTCTGGCCGCTCCAGTGGAAATTTCCCACCTCAGCAGATTCTAGATGGGGTTCAGGATTCCACCTATGGTCTTATGTAATACAGAGGCTCTGAAGGAAGCCTCCTTCACTGGGCACATTGTAACCCCATTTTAGGTATTCCAATCAGTTATAGGCAGAAGACAGACAAGCTTTCTATGGTGATATCTCTGGCTATTCCTTTCTTTGTCCCTTAAGTGTCTATTTTATAATGGTATGCCAGGGAAACCAAGATTCAAAAGACAGCCACGCATCTTAACATTATTCCCCCCTTCTCCCCATTCCAACCATGTCTCAATCTCTGTATCCCAGAGCCCTGTTGTTCCAAGGTTGTGCATACACCATTATTTACCTCTGTCCCATTTAGTTCATGCAAACCTGCCTAATTGTTCTCCCATCTGCTTTGTTCTTCCATTCCCCTCCCCCTTCTTGTGTATTGCCCCCCTCCTTAGCACCCAAACTATCCTGTGTCTATCCTCTACCCTGTACTCACCTTTCCCTTCCTCCCCTCCCCTCCATCCCATTAACAAGCAAAGAATTCCTCTCCCCCCACCCCTTTAGTATGGGTTCTTTTTCTTAATCTTTTACAGTAATGGTCCTATGCAGTATTTCTCCTTTTGTGACTGACTAATTTCACTCAACATAATGTCCTGAGGGTTCATCCATGTTCTGTGGTGGCTTTCAGCTTCCTTGTTCTTCAAGGTAGCATAATACTCCATTGTGTGTATGTACCACAGTTTGTTTGTTTATCCATTCTTCCATTGATGGGCACTTAGGCTGTCTCCATCCTTTTCCTATTGTAAATAGTGCTGCTATAAACATT
>NW_006408683.1:2050146-2050839 GCF_000296735.1 Chrysochloris asiatica
GGGGATTCACATTTAGGTCTTTAATCCATGCTGAGTTGGTTTTTGAATAAGGTGTGAAGTAAAGGTCTTGTTTCAATCTTTTGCATATCGCTTTCCAGTTCTGCCAGCAACATCTGTTGAAGAGACTATCCTCTCTCCATGCAACATATTTAGATACTTTGTCAAAAATCATTAGCTGTATGTGGATGGGTTAATTTCTGGCTTCTGGCTTCTTGCTTCTGTTCCATTGATCAATGTATCTTTCATTGTACCAGTACCAGGCCGTTTTGACCACTGTAGTGGTGTAATAAATTTTGAAGTCATCTCCCACCTTCTCTTACCCAGACCCATCAGAGAAAAGAATCATTTAGTGGAAGTTGCAAAGACTAAGGCTACACAAGACATATTAAATAATTCACTTCACCACACTCATTTACATTACATAGGGACTCCATGAGGTGGACATATGTGACTAAAGCCACTGGGGTGGTGTGGACCAAGCTAGGGAAGCTGCAGACATAGGCCAAATTAGTAACTCCAGATCTCATGTTGTCATAACCAAAGTCTGCTTTTATTCTCTCCCCAGGCCCCGTTGGTCTTTCTTTCAAGAAGTATCTTCTGTTCTTGTAGCTGTTCCAAGTTGTTCTGCCTGTCTTTTCATTTGGCAGTGTCCCACTTCAGAAGGTTCTGGATAGGGCTCAGTATTCTACCTAA
>NW_006408683.1:2052037-2053334 GCF_000296735.1 Chrysochloris asiatica
CCCTTTTTTCTGGCCTATCTGGAAAAGGGGAAAAGTGTACAGTGGGGACTCTCCCTTAGCCCCCTCATTCTGAAACTAAGCACACTTATGAAAGCATGTCAGGCAGCCACTTTGTGCCTTAATTGCTCCCCTAATTGTTGAAGTCCAATGCCTAAATGGCCAGTTGATCAACCAAGTTCACTGAAGAGGCAAGCATGTTGCTTGATCTGAAGAATCTTCCATTCTGGTTGGAATTTTGAGCAACTGTATCTGTAAGAAAAAGTCCAGTTGATCAAATTGTAGCAATTAACACTTGCTCACAGTATCAAACATCTTTCTCTTTATCTGGTTACATTCTGGTCAAAGTTAGGTCAAATGAGTATCAGCTGTAAGTTTGGAAGTTCCCATATACCTTCCCGCACTTTAGACCACCTGGCTTCTTCAATTTCAGCCCTAGTCTCCAGGGGCTAGGTCAGTGCCCAAGGGCTCAGGAGTTCACACAACTTCCTAAATTTCAGAATAGTTTCTCTCATCTCAAGGTAAACAGGTGTCAACGGAACATGTCCAGTCTCAGCCCGTGTCTTCATTGTTGCATGTTATCCACTTCCACTCACAATTAGACCCAGGTGGTCATCAGTGAGCATACTAGACTGCTTGTGGATTACCTTTAACTTTCAGTCCTAGAAAGTGTTTTTCCTTAACCGGCTGACGTTTTTTGCTTTTATATCTCCAAAGCAAACTGCTTACCTGAAACTTAAAAAGCCAAACAGTTCACTTTTTCTGCAGGTCTTTCATTCAATAAGAATATTCTGTTCTCCCAGCAGTTCTGGGTTGGTCTGCATGTCTTTTGAAGTGGGTGTCCCAATTCAGACGGTTCTGAGTGAGACTCAGGATTCAACCCAAGGCTCCAGAATCTACAAAGGCTTAATAAGAAGTGAATTTCTCTGGGCAAATGCTAACTCCCCTTTTAGAAAATCCAATCAGTAATAGCTGAAGGCAGACTTATAAGCTTTCTATAATCATAATTCCCAATAGTAATTTCTATCACACATGAATATTGATTTTATAATAATAGGCAGGGGAAGTCAATATCCATAAGGTGGTTAAACACATGATCCTTTTTTTCTCCCTTATCCATTCAGCTTATGCAGCTGTTTTACTGAATGATGCAAGAATCATCAAAAGAATATGGAAGGAATACAGTCACTCTGCCAAAAAGAAATGGTTGATGTTCAACTATATCAAGAGATAGTATATGGAACACTTCTGGTTTAGGGGCAGGTGAAGCAGAGACAGGTAGGAGAGGCTCCTTGGAGGA
>NW_006408683.1:2053984-2054725 GCF_000296735.1 Chrysochloris asiatica
CCTGAACACCTTCAGGCAAGTGGGAGCACACCCCAAAAAGGTCCAGCATTGCACCCACAGTTTTCCCACAGCACAGTGAGGAGGTTCCTGGTAGCCCCATTGGTCCTGCAGCCTGATGCTTTGGCTGCTTTTTATGATGTCTGACTCTGGGACCCAGGCCAACAGTTGACCTTGGCAGGACCCTTTATATCTGCCTTACCTAGCAAGAAAAAGCAGGTCTGCCCATACAGCCAAACCATATGTGCACCTTGTAAAACCTCAACATAAAAGGCAAGAACCAACACTAACTATTATATACAAGAACACAGCTATTTTAAGAATCACACTGTGCAGATGCAGATACCTAACTGACCTTCAGAGATAAAAATAATGGACAATCTTTCTTCCATTCATTTCTCAATATCTATCTTGAGAAATGAATGGTGGTGACTCGAGGAGAGGCCTGAGCTAGTGGACACCCCCACCACCACTGGAGGTTTCTACTGTGCACGCACAGTGACCTGTGCAGCAAGGCTACTCGACAGTCAGCTATAGTTTTATTTTTGTTTCTGAGTGCTGGTTTTTGTGTCTGCTTTTATATAGTTTCTTTTTTTGGTTTCAATTTTCCTGAAGGTGGGAGCTTTCTCCCCTTACCTTACCCTAGAAGAGATAGCAATTGTGCCCATATAGCCAAACTACAAGCATACCTCATGATATCCCACCATCTGGACAGGAGCCAATACCAGCTGCTAGGCACTATAC
>NW_006408683.1:2056320-2057164 GCF_000296735.1 Chrysochloris asiatica
AGAAACCAATCTTCTTCAACCACTGCTGTCAACTTTCCAATAAATTAGTTAGAAAACTACCCCCCACACCACCACCACCAAAAAAAAAAAAAAAAAGAGCAGAATGTGAGACTTCCAACAAGATGGCTGATGAGGCAGATACACTACACAGACAGTCTACAAGCAAGGTGTGAGAGACAAATTAAACAGATACAGATGATAGTTCTGGAACCTTGAGTTTCAAAGGAAAGGATAGAGAAGTGGATTGAATACTATTGACTAGGAGAAGAAGCTGAACAGGAGCAGAGAGAAAGGAGACAGACAGGTGAACTCTTTGTTGGTCTGACTCAGAATAACTAGCTTGAACAGCATTGGGTCCAGACAGTGGCCTGATGGCAAGTATGCACACCAATGGCTGACAATGAGTAAGATACGATTCTCTCTTCTTCCCCACACTCTCCAAGTACAAGAGGTTGAGCAATTGCCATCCTCACCCACCCTCTGGACAGCTCCTGCTCTTCTAGACACACCATTGTAAGTCCACCTCCAAGGCTAGAGGCACTTTTGCTTCCAACCAGTAGATCTCTCAGAGCCAGTCCTTGGAGAACCTTGTTTTTATGTTAGGTGCCATTGAGTTGGTACCAACTCATAGCGACCTTATGCACAGCAGAAGGAAACACTGCCCGATCCTGGGCCAACCTCACTACTATTGCCACGCCTGAGTCCATCAATGCTTCCACTTGGCCAATCCATCTCGTTGGGGGTCTTCCTCTTTTTCTCTGACCCTCCACCTTAGAGGAGCATAAATTCTCACAACCAGCCACTATGCCCTCAGCTGCCCAGTGGACCTGAAAGCGTTCCTTCT
>NW_006408683.1:2058974-2079281 GCF_000296735.1 Chrysochloris asiatica
CTGTAAAGATTTACAGCCTCAGAAACCCTGTACAGGGTCGCTGTGAGTCAGAACTGACTCCATGGCACATAACATGGTAGTACAAGGAGACGTCCTAAGGAATCTCCTGGATGCTGTACATATTTTTCATTATCTTCATTATGCAATGTCAATCCAATTTCTCCTTGGTAATCAGGATCAATCACACAACCCAATAACAATAACTTTCTTCTTTACCTGCTCTTCCAGAGGCATGAAGAGCTCAAAGTGGCCAAAGGCATTCTTGATTTCCAGTTCAATGAAATCAGTATTCTGTCTCCAGGTGTGACTATTCCTACAATTGGAACTAAATCATCCAAATACAAAGAGTATAGGGATGCAGGGATAGGAAGCAAAATTTTGCAAGTGGGTCACTAGGAGTAGTAGTGAGTGGTGCTACTCCCATTTCACTCCTTCCTTGATTCCTGGACCCACAAATCATGGCTATTGAAATAACAGAACCATATATTGAATGATGATTAGAGCATATACAGCCTCCTGAAAAACATTACTCCAACCCTGCAAAGTATTGCCACCTAGATGGCACCATAATTGTCTTTAGAAGGCCATTTCAGTGTTTGATCAAGATAACTGCTTTAGGATGATGAGGAACAGGGTAAAACCATTAATTCCATGAGCATGGGTCCATTGCTAAACTTCATTTACTGAAGATAGTTCCTTGATCTGAGGAGATGCTGTGTGGGAGCCCATGATGGTGGATAAGGCATTCTGTAAGTACATGGATGGTAGTTTAGGCTGAAGTAATAACAAAGTTTAGGCTCTAGTAATAACAAAGCACTGCCCTTTCCATGATGGTGTGGCCTGATGTAATCAGCCTGCCACCAGGTTGCTAACTGATCTCCCTGAGGAATGGTCCCATATTATGGATTCTTGGTTTCTGATGCAGGCATATTGGACACTCAGCAGTGCTTACAGCCGAGTTACCCTTGGTGAGTGAAAGCACATGCTGCCGAGCCTCTGAATAACCATCTTCCCTGCCACCATGACCACATGTTCATGAATCCATTGAGCAATGGTAGGGGTGACTTGGGAAAGAACATGATTAGTTTCCACAGATGTGTTATCCTGTACATTTGAATGTTAAAATCCTCCTCTGCCAAGATAACCCTTTGGTACATTTTCACATGAGATGCAAAGAACTTCACTCTTTTGCCCAATTCAGAGAGGCATATCCACATTCTTCTTCCCCACACCTATTG
This sequence comes from Chrysochloris asiatica, assembly GCF_000296735.1. NCBI lineage: Eukaryota > Metazoa > Chordata > Mammalia > Afrosoricida > Chrysochloridae > Chrysochloris > Chrysochloris asiatica. Next base: position 2,060,213 of record NW_006408683.1, read on the forward strand.
TCACCAATTTTCCTATCATGTTCCTTCTAATTCCCTAACCCTCCAGCCAAACTGGTGGCCACAGCCCATGAATCAGTATACAGTCACACATCTGGCCATTTCTCCTTCCAAGCAAAATGAACAACCAAGTATACTGCTTGAAGTTCTGCTGATTGGGAGGATTTCCCAACAATGTCGTCCATCAAGATAGTTCTTTTGTTATGGGCAACACTCAAAATTAGCAGCTTTTCAAGTAATTTCATAAATAGGTCAGAGTATTACACCCAAATGAGGAATATGTTGCCTCCAAAATCCAAACAGAGCCACCAGATGTGCTCTTTTTTAGTTTCAGAAGTAATTTAACCTTCACTTTTGTAAGAGTGTTTCTAAATGCCCCACACAACTGAACCCCTAGAAATTTCACTGAAATAGAAGATGCCTGAATTTTATTGGTTTAATTTCCCACCAATTAAAAAAAACATTTAATTTCTAACGTTTAGGGCTGTAGGATAAACACTTCACTGACAGCCACAGGGTGGGTGTTTCAAACCCACCAGCTGCTCCTCGGAAACCTGATGCAGGATCACTATGAATCAGAACTGACTTGAAGGCACTAACAACAACAGCATACAGATGTTTTATCACTAAGCCTAGAATAATTGATACTTCTTCCTCACTAGGTCTAATCAGCACAATGTCATCAGTGCAATGGGTTATTGTGATATATAGTGGGAGGGAAAGGTGATCAAGCTTCCTTTGGACTAAATTATGACAGTGCTGGAGAGTTGATGTATCCCTGATGTCAGACAGTGAAGGTTTATTGTTGGTTTTTCCAGGTGAAGACACACTGCTTTTAGTGATTCTTATAAACTGAAATTAAGAAAAAGACACTGTCCAGATTAATAGCTTCATACCAGGTACCTGGAGATATATTCATTTGTTCAAGCAATGAATCTGGAATAGCAGTTGCAATTTGAGTCACCACTTGGTTAAGTTTACAATAATCCACTGTCATTCTCCAAGATCCATCTGTTTTTTGCACAGGTCAAATAGACAAGTTAAATGGAGTTTTGGTGGGAATCGCCACACCATCTTCTTCAAGTCCTTAATTGTAGCACTAATCTCTGCAATACCTCCAGGAATGTTATGGTTTACTATTTTGCTAGGTAAAGATAGTTCTTAGGGTTTCCACTTGACTTTTTCAACTATAATAGCCCCTTTTCTACATTTCAGTGATGTAATGTGGGGGTTCTAACAGTTGCTGAGTATGGGTATTCTGATTATGCATTCTGGAACTGGAGAAATCACTATAGGATGAGTATGGAGACCTATCAATAGTGAGATCGATCTTAGCTAAGACTACACTAATAACTTGACCTCTATATGCCCCCACTACGACTGGTGGGCTAGAGGGATGTTTAGGGATTAAGGGAATTAGTATCAATTCAGAGCCAGTATCCATTAATCCCCCCAAAGTCATTATTTCCTTTCCACCAATTAAATAGTCACTCATGTAAAAGGTGGTAGATCACTTTAGGGAAGTTTGAGAAATTCTGACAACATGTCCAAAGTACCACAGACAATGTCATCATACTTACTTCTAAGGAGCATTCTGTCTTTATTTCTTCCAAGATAGATTTGTTTGTTCGTTTGGCAGTCCATGTTACTGTCAATATTCCTAGCCAATGAAAACAACATGGCTTGGGTCAGGTTTACCTTAGTCCTAAAACTGACATCTTTGTTCTTTAGCACTTTTAAAAATGTCCTTTGGAGCAGATTTGACTGATGCAATATGTGGTTTGATTTCTTGACTCCTGCTTCCATGAGCATTGATTATGGATCCAAGCAAAATGAAGATTTGACCACTTGAATCTTTTTTCCATTTATCATAATGTTATTTATTGGCCCAGTTGTGACGGGTTTTGTTTTCTTTACATTGAGTCACAATCCATACTGAAAGTTGCAATCTTTGATCTTCATCAGTAAGTATTTAAAGTCCTCTTTGCTTCAAGCAAGCAAAGTTGTGTCCTCTACATATCACAGTTATTAATGAGTCTTTCTCCAATCCTAATGCCATGTTCTTCTTCATGTAATCCAGTTTCTCAGATTATTTCCTCAGTATACAGATTTTAAAAGTATGGTGAAAATATACAACTCTGGTGCACACCTTTTCTGATTTTAAACCACTCAATAGTCCCTTATTCTGTTCTAACAACTGCCCCCTGTCTACGTACAGGTTCCTCATGAGCATAATTAAGTATTCTGGAGTTCCCGTTCTTCACAATGTTATGACCCATACAGCTGAATGCCTTTGCACAGTCAATCAGGCACAGATAAACTTCTTTCTGGCACTCTATGCTTTCAGCCAAGATCTATCTGACATCATGGATAATATACCCTCATTCCATATCCTCTTCGGAATCCAGCTTGAATTTCTGCCAGCTCTTTGTCAATATACGTCTGTAGCAGTTTTTCAAATATCTTCAGCAACATTTTACTCACATGTGATACTAATGATATTGTTTGATGATTTCTACATTCCTTTCTTTGAAATGGCCACAAATCTCTCCCAATCAGTTGGCCAGGTAGCTGTCTTTCTAATTTCTTGGCATAGACAAATGAGCACATTAAGTGCAGCATCAGTTTGTTGGAACATTTCAATTGATGTTCAGTCAATTCTTGGAACCTTGTTTTTCACCAGTGTCTTCAGGGAAGCATGGACTTCAATACCTTGGGATCTTGATCATACGTTACCTCTTGAAAATGGCTGCAAATTGACCAGTTCTTTTTGGTGAAGTAGCTCTGTGTATTCCTTCCATCTTCTTCTTTTAACTTTTTATTGTGAATTGAGTGAAGGGTAACGGACAAGATCATCAGCTTTACTTCAACAATATGTTTTGTTTAATCTAAATGATAACAATCTTCTCCCTACAACAACAGTTATCCTGCTTCCTCCCTGTTGCTTCCATTTTACATCTTATTTTTCACAAATCAACAAAGCAAAAATATTTGATGTAAACATATAAAACAAAAAACATTTAAATGACCAAAGGGCACATTTTGTAAGCCAGCATCCTGTCTGCAAGCCCGCAGCTGCTCTATCTCTCCATGTCATGGCTTCTGCCAGTCTCTGCTGTCGCTATTTTTCTAGTTAGGATCTCATGCTCCACTTGTGCACTTCCTTCCTTGTGATCCTGGGATCCTCTGTTCCTGAAATGAAAGATGAACTATGCCCCCCTTTAATTACACATCTTCTACAATTGCAGTTGTGACAATCACAATTAATCCTGCTAACAATTGCTCACACTTGTATCATAAAATCCTATCACCATCATCCTCTGTCCCCTTTCACCAGATCCACCTGAAAAAAGAGGAAAACTATTCAGGGACAAGTCTACATTACCCTCCTCATTCTGAAAGTAAGCACACTCATGAAAGTTTGTAAGCCAGCCACTTCCTCCATTTATAGGCCCCTATCTGCTGCACAAGATCTTTTTAAACTGTTGAAGAGCAAAGATGTCAGCTTGAGGACTAAGGTGCGCCTGACCCAAGCCATGGTGTTTTCAATAACCTCATATGCATGTGAAAGCTGGACAGTGAATAAGGAAGACCATAGAAGAATTGATGCCTTTGAGTTATGGTGTTGGAGGAGAATATTGAAAGTGCCATGGGATGCCAAAAGAACCAATAGATCAATTTTGGAAGAAGTACAGCCAGAGTGCTTGTTAGTGGCCAAGATGGCCAAACTTCATCTCTTGTACTTTGGGCATATTGTCAGGAGGGAACAGTCACTGGAGAAGGATATCATGTTTGGTAAGGTGAAGGGTCAGAAAAAAAGAGGAAGACCCCCAACGAGATGGATTGGCCAAGTGGCAACATCAATGGACTCAAGCATGGCAACAGTAGTGAGGTTGGCCCAGGATAGGGCAGTGTTTCGTTCTGCTGTGCATAAGGTCACTCTGGGTCAGTTCCAACTCAATGGCACCTAACAACAATAAAAATTATAAGCTGGAGTCCTGGTGTGGTGCTGTGGGTTAATGCGCCAGACTGCTAAGCCATTTGAACTGCAAGGCAGTTCAAGCTCACCAGCTGCTCCTCAGAAACCATGTACAGGGTTGCTATGGGTCGGAACTGACTCGTGTCTTTATAGCCCCCACTGAGAAAACAAGCTTGATCTTTGCAATGAAGAATCCTTCCATTTTGGTTGGAATTTTGATCAACTGCATTCATAAGCAAAGGTCCACTTCATCAAATTGTACCAATTTATATCTGCTCACAGTATCAAGCATCTTTATCTTCATCTGGTCTAGTTTTGGTCAGCTAGCTATCCAAAGTAGGTCAAATGGGTACTAGATGCAAGTTTGGGAGTTCATGCATCCCTCCTTGTACTTCAGAACAGTTAGCCACTTCATTTTCAGCTGTAACCCCTGTTGGCTAGGTCAGTGCCCACGGGCTTGGGAGTTCACACATATCCCTAATCTTCAGACCAGTCAGCCCTTCCTCTTCTTTCTCTCATCTCAAGGTCAACGGATGTTGTTGTAACATGGCCAAACTCAGCCCATGTCTTCATTGCCACATTTCCCCCACTTCCACTCACAAGTAGACCAGGGTAATCACCAACAAGTATGCTAGACTACTCTCAGGTTCCCTTTGAGTTTCAATCTTAGGAGGGTGTTTTCCCTGATGGACTGACTTTTCTTGCCTTGATGCCTCCAAAGCAAACAGCTTGCTTGATATTTTAATAGCCAAACAGTCTGCTTTTTTTCTGCTGGTCTTTCTTTCAATAAGAATCTTCTGGTCTCCCAGCTGTTCTGGGTTGGTCTACATGTCTTCTCAAGTAGGAATGTCCCACCTCAGAAGGCTCTGGGTGGGGCTCAGGATTCCACCTAAGGCCCCATACACCACAAAGTCTTAACAAGAAGCCTATTTCCCTGGGAAAATTCAAATTCCCCTTTTAGTTAATTCAATCAGTTATAGGCTGAAGGTGGGTTTACAAGCTTTCTGTCATCATACTTCCCAATATTCATTTCTATCATACTTAAATGTGTATTTTACAAAAATAGGTGGGGAAAACCAATATCCATAAGACAGTCAAGCACCTAAACATTTTCCCCCTCCTTGACCCATTCAGACTATATCTCGATCCCTGTACCTCAGAACACTGTTGTTCCAAGGTTGTATATAAATCACTATTTATCTGTATCAAATTTAGCCCTCCCTAACTCTTCCCCTGTCTTCATTGTTCATCTGCCACCATCCCTCTTCTGATGTATTGCCCTCTCCCTCCTTGTATGTTGCCCTCCCCATCACCCGAGTTAACATGTTTCTACCCCCTAACCTGTGAATTACTCTCCCCTTCCTCCCACCCCTAGTAACCATCAAAGGATGTTTCTTTTAGTATGTAAATCTTTTCTTAAGTTTAACAATAATGGTCTCATATAATATTTGTCCTATTGAGATTGATTAATTTCACTGAGCATAATGTCCTCAAAGTCCATCCATGTTAGGAGATATATTGTAGATTCATCATTATTCTTCAAGGTTGCATAGTATTCCATTGTGTGTATGTAGCAAAGTTTGTTTATGCATTCTTACATTGTTGGACACTTAGGCTGTCTCCATCTTTATGCTATTTTGAATAGTGCTGTGATGAACATTGGTGTTTATGAGTTGTATTCTTTCAGATATATACCAAGTAGAGGGATTGCTGGGTCATAAGGTATTTCTATTTCCAACTTTCTGAGCAATCACCACAGTATTTTCCATAGTGGTTGAACCATTTTACAGTGCACCGGCAATGTAAGAGGGTCTCACTCTCTCCACATCCTCACCAGCATTTATTGTTTTCTGTTTCTTTTAACTTTGCTACTAATGTTGGTGTGTGATGATATCTCATTATTGTTTTTATTTCCATTTCTCTAATTGCTAATGATAGTGAACATTTCTTCATATGTTTGTTGGTTGCCTGAATGTCTTCCTTGGTGAAGTGCTGTTCATATATTGTACCCACTTTTTAATTGGTTTGTTTGTCTTTCTTGCAGAGGTGGTGTAGTTTTCTATAAATTTTAGAAATTAGCTCCTTGTCTGATACATAGTTTCAAAAAAATTTTTCCCAGTCTGTAAGCTCCTTTTTTACTCTTTTGGTGACATCTTTAGATGCACATAAGTTTATAATTTTTAGTATGTCACAGTCATCTGTTTTTTCTTCTGTGATTTGTCCGGTTTTTGCAATGCTTGATATTGTGTGTGTGCCATGTATTAGAGCTCCTATGTTTATCCCTATCTTTTCATTGATGATCTTTATAGTTCTGGGATTTACATTTAGGTCTTTAATCCAAGTTGAATTAGTTTTTGTATGAGGTGTGTTATGGGTCTTGTTTCATTCTTCTGAAAACCGATTTCCAGTTTTGCCAGCACCATTTGTTGGAGAGATTACCTCTTCCTCATTTCATGGGTTTTGGCTCTTTGTCAAAGTGTATGTGGATGTGTTTACTTCTGGGTTCTCAATTCTGTTCCATTGATCTGCGTATCTTTCATTCAGTACCAGGCTGTTTTGCCCACCATGACTGTATAGTAGATTTTGAGATCAGGGAGTGGAGAGGCCTCCCACTTTGTTCTTCTTCTTAAGCATTGCTTTGCTTATCTGAGGTCTCTTTACTTTCCATATAAAGTTAGTAATCATTATTTCCATCTCTTTTAAGAATGTTAGTAAAATATGGATTGGAATTGCATTATATCTGTAGATAGCTTTGGGTAGTATTGACATTTTCACATGTCTTAACACAATGTCTTCCAATCCATAAGCATGGTATCTTCTTCAATTTTTGTAAATCTCTTCTTGTTTTGTATAATAGGGTTTTGTAGTTTTCTTTTGTTTCTCTGGTTAGATTTATTCCTAAGTATTTCATCTTTTGGGTGGCTACTGTAAATGGTATTGCTTTCATAATTTCCTGGTCAGAGCTGTCTTTATTAGTACAGTGGAATCCAACTGATTTTTTTATATTCAGCTCGTATCCTGACACTGCTGAATCTTCCAACTAGTTCCAGTAATTTTTTTTGCTAAGTCTTTTACGATTTTCTATGTATAGGTTCATGTCATTTGCAATAGAGAAAATTTGACTCTTCTTTGCTAATTTAGATGCTTTTAATTTCTCTTTCTTGCCTTATAGTTCTGGCTAAGACTTCCAACACAATATTAAATAGGAGTGATGATAAAAGGCATTCTTGTCTGGTTCCTGTTCTCAAAGGGAATACATTCAGTTTCTCACTGTTGAGAGTGATGTTGGCTATTGAGTCTGTGTATATGCTCTTAATTATGTTGAGGATTTTCCCTTTAGTTTCTACTTTGCTGAATGTTTTATCAAGAATGGGTGTTAGATTCTGTCAAATGCTTTTTCTGCATCAATCATCAATATTATCATGTGGTTTTTTTCCTTTTTAATTATCTATATGATGAATTACATTGATTGTTTTACTAATACTTGAACCATCCTTGCATCCCTGGTATGAATCCCACTTGGTCCTGACGTATGATTTTTTAAAAATATACTGTTGAATTCGATTGGCTAGGACTTTGTTGAGAATATTTGCATTTATGTTCATGAGGGATATTGGTCTATACGTTTCTTTTTTAATGATGCCTTTGCCTGATTTTGGTATGAGGATTTTGGCCACTTCATAGAATGCATTAGGATTTTTCTCATCCTTTTCAATATTCTGGAATAATTTGAGTAGCAATTGTGTCAGCTTTTCTCAGAATGCTTGGTAAAATTCACCAGTAAATCCATCTGGGCCTGAACATTTTTTTGTTTGGAGTTTTTGATGACCTTATCAATTTCTTCTTTTGTTATACTTCTGTTCAAATTTTCTATTTCAATCTGAGTTAGTTTAGATAGGTTGTGTTTTTCTAAAAATGTATTTATTTCCTTTGGATTTTCAGATTTGTTAGAAAACTGCTCTTCGTAGTATTCTGTTATTGTCCTTTTTATTTCTGTTGGTTCTGTTGTGACATTACCCATATGGTTTCTTATGCATGTATTTACTTCTTCTCCCTCTTTTTTTTTTTGTTAGATTTGCCAATGGTTTGTCGATTTTATTAATCCTTTCAAAGAACCATCTTCTTGTCTTGTTGATTTTTTCTATTGTTTTTCTGGTTTTTATTTCTGCTCAAATCATTATTATTTCTCTTCTTCTTGTGACTGTAGATTTACTTTGGTGCTCTTTTTCTAATTGTTGGAGAAGTTGTATTAATGTGTTGATTTTGGTTCTTTCTTCTTTTTGATGTGTGTGTGGTTATTGCTACAAATTGCCCTCTCAATTTTGGGGGACACTGCTTTTTCTGTGTTCCAAAGGTTTTAATATGTTGGGTTTTCTTTCTTATTTGTTTCTAAAACTATTTTTATTTCTTTTTTTGTTTGTTTGTTCTACTACCTAGTAATTTTAAAGCAGGGTGTTACCCAGTTTCCATATATTTGAATTTATTTCCTGATCTTCATATTGTTGATTTCTAATTTTATAGCACTGTGGTCTGACAAGATGCTTTAGAGTATTTTGATGTTTTTTAATTTATTGAGACTTGCTTTGTGGCCTAACACATGGTTTCTTCTTAAGAATGTTTCATATGTACTGGAAAATGAATGTGTATTGTGCTGTTGTTGTGTACAAATGTTGTGTACAAATCTATGAGGTCAAGTTGATTGATTATGTTGTTTAGTACCTCTTTGTCTTTGTTGGGTTCCATCTTCTTTTGATGCTTCTTGCATCAGTCAATATTTTGTCCATAGATTTATTCAATATTTCAACCTGAGACTTGCATAGTTTCTTCCATTCTTCCCCTTTGAGCAATACTGAGCATGTTGTTCCACTTTGTTTTGTGTTTTTGACTCCTGGTCTTTGCACATTTTATTTTAATACTTTATTTTGTCTTCTTGCACTACCCTTTCAAAATTTCTCTCAGCTGTTTTACTTTATCATTTCATCCATTCACTCTAGCTTCTATACATCATGATCAAGTTTCAGAGTTTCTTCTGAAATCCATTTTGATCTTTTCTTTCCTTGCTGTCTTTTTTATGACCTTTGGCTTTCTTCATGTATGATTTTAAAAAACATTTTATTGTGAATTGAGTGAAGGTTTACAGAGCAGATTATCAGTTTTATATTCAAGAAATCATATTATTTGCTTCATTATAATGATTGCAATTCCCTCTGTGTAGCAACAGTTAACTGAATTTACCTGTATTTACATCCTCCCTGTGGCTACTGCTACCTTCATCTTTCCTCTGCTAACCTCCATCTTCTGGTATATTGCCTGTCCTGTTACCCATGTTAACATGTGTCTACCCACTAACCCATGAATAATTTTCCTTCTTCTCTCTCTTATAACTATAATAAATTGTTTTATCAAAAACACCTTTTTCCAACATTGGTCTCATATAATATTAACCTTTTGTGACTAATTTCACTCAGCATAACATCCTCTAGGTTTATACATGTTGTAAGGTGTTTTTCAGATTAATCATTATTCTTCAACATTGTGTAGTATTCCATTGTATGTTTGCTTAACCATCTTCTATTGATGGTCCTAGATGGAGCTCCTATCAGCCTCTTGATGTCATCCTACAACTCTCTGGTTTATGTTATCTATGTTCAGTGCACTCAGTCTGGAAGTAGTTCTTGGAGGCCCTTTATGGAGCTGGTTTCTTGTGTGTTCGGACCACAGGGCAGGTGGCAGGATGCTGGGTTAGATGCTGGTCTGGTGGATTTGTGAATTCTTTAGATCTGGAGCGGAGCCTGCCTGAATCCCGGCACCAAAGTAGTGCACCAAATTGCACAGCCAGTCCTTACCTCACACTGGTGTGGCTTTCAGCCATGTGGCTCCAAACTCCCAGAGGGAAGGGTTTGTGCCAGGGGTGGGTGAGGATGGGAGCTGGCCACACCTCTGGTCACCAGGGGAGCATGGGAGGGAGGAGGAAGAATTGCTTTTCCCATCATTTATATGAATCTGCTTTGCTAGGCCACCTTCTGTTGCTAAAGCTGCTCACAAAAGTTTAAGATAGTTAGGCCACATCTTGTTAGTTGTTTACCAGTTTCCCACTTTCATCACCCGACTCAACTTTTCCTTCCAGAAAGAACTCAATCCACTCTCTAACCTTTCCTCTAAAGTTCAGGATTCAAGGATTTTCATCTGGGCCTGTCCATTTGGTCTCTCGTACAATTTTTGTAGAGAGTCGTGTAGTGCTTCTGCCTAGTCCACCATCTTGCCAGAAGTGTATTATGATATTCTTGATGTCATCCTACAACTTTCTGGACTTCATTCATTTGCACCAAATCTGTTCTTGACATGGTTTATAAGTTCAGTTGGGGTAGACTCAAGGTCAGATTTTGGCTCCCATGGACTTGTTTTTATTATCTTCAGCATCAGTTCCTGGCCTCATTTTGACTGATGATATTGAGTTTCTCCCCACAGATATAATCCATTTGATTTCTGTGTAGTCCATCTGGTGAGGGCCATGTGTTTTATGTTATTCAAAAAAGATATTTCCAATGAATAAGGTATTGTTGTTGCTTTAGTTAAGTGATGTTGAGTTTGTTCCTGTATAGGATTTCTGAAGAGCAGTTAGTGGGTTTGAACCACCAGCCTTAAAATTATCAGTCCAGTGCTTATCCCACAGTGCTACAGCAGGACTCTTGCCAAGTTCTAACAAGGGATATCTAGCATCATTTCTATCATCAGGGACATATTTTCTATCAATTGATCTTTTCTTTCCAACTTTCATGTTCCAGTCACCAGTCAATGCATTTTGTTTGCATGTTTTATCAATTTCAGACTGAAAGAGCTGGTAGAATTCTTCAATTTCATCATCATTGGATTTAGTGGTTGGTGCATACATGCAAATAATAGTGATATTAACTGGTTTTCATTGTGAACATATGAATATTATTCTATCACAGACAGCATTGTACTTCAAGACAGATCCCAAAATGCTCTTTTGATAATGAATGTGACACTAATCCTCCTCATTTTTTCATTCCCAGCATAGTAAACCTTATGACTTTCTGATTAAAAATGGCCAATACTATCCATTTCAACTCACTAATGCCTAGGCTACCAATATTTATGTGCTCCATTTCATTTTTTATAACTTACAAATTTTCTAGATTCATACTTTATATATTCCACATTCTGATTATTAATGGTTTTGAAGTTGTCTCTTCCCATTTTGAGTTGTACTTCATCAGTAAATTAAGGTCCCAAAAGCTTTGCTCCACCATATCATTAATGTCAACTATACTTTGTGGAGACGGCTCTTGCCTTCCAACCTGAGGGACTCATATTCTGCCATTTTATCAGACAGTGTTCTGCTACTATATATAAAATTTTCAGTAATTAACACTTAATAAGTTGTCCATCTCTCCTTCTTCCAAGTCTGTCTTAATCTGGAAGTTCAGCTGAAACCTTTTCACCCTGGGTAACCTTGCTGGTATTAAAAATGCAAGAGGCATAACTTTAAGCCTCTCAGCAACTCAAAAGCCACTAAAGTACAACAAACTGGCAGGAGAGTGGCCATTATTGTTGTTAGGTGCCATAAAGCCAGTTCTGACCCATACGGACCTTGTGTATAAAGAATGAAACACCGCCAGGTCCTGCCTCATCCTCACAATTCCTGCTATGCTTGAGGCCATTGCTGTCGCTACTGTACCAATCAGTGTTGTTGGGGGACTCCCTTCTTAACTGACCCACCACTTTACCAAGCATGATGTCCTTCTCCAGGGACTGGTTCCTCCTGATATGTCCAATGTAGGAGAGACAAAGTCTGATCATCTTGGCGTCTGCTTATAATTCTTCCAACACAGATTTGTTTGTTCTTCTGGCAGTCCCTGGTACCTTTAATAATCTTCTCCAACACCTTAACTCAAATGTATCAATTCTCCTACAGTCTTCCTTATTCATTGTCCAATATTCACATGCATATGAGGTTATTGAAAATACCATGGCTTGGATCAGGTGCACTTTAATCTTCAAACTGACTTCTTTGCTCTTGAACACTTTAAAGAGGTCTTGTACAACACATTTGCCTAGTGCAATGCATCATTTGATTTCTTGACTGCTGCTTCCATGAGTGTTGATAGTTGATCCAAGGAAAATGAAGTCTTTGACAACTTCAATGTCATGATGTTATTTATTGATCCAGTTGTGAGCATTTTTCTTTGTTTTTTACATTGATGTGCAATCCATACTGAAGGTTGTGGTCTTTGATCTTCATCTGTAAGTATTTTAATTCTTCTTCACTTTCATCAAGCAAGATTGTATCATCTACATATTGCAGGTTATTAACGAGTCTTCCTCCAAACCTGATGCCACATTCTTTTTCATATAATCCAGCTTCTCAGATTATTTGCTAAGCATAGACATTAAGTAAGTATGGTAAAAGAATACAATCCTTTCCTGAATTTAAACAATTCAGTGTCCCCTTGTTCTGTTCGAACAAATGCCTCATGGTCTCTGTACAGGTCCCTCCTGAGCAGAATTTAGTGTTCCAGAATACTCATTCTGCCCAGTGTTTTTCATAGCTTGTACTGATCCAGCAGTTCAGTGTCACAACGTAATTGAAAGCCTTTGCATAGTCAATACAACACAGGTAAACATCTTTCTGGTATTCTCTACTTTCACTCAAGATCCATGTGATGTCAGAAATTATATCCCTGGTTTCACATCCTTATCTGAATCTGGCTTGAACCTCTCAATGTTCCCTATCAATGCACTGTTGTAGCCATTTTTAAATTATCATTAACAAACTTTTACTTGCAAGTGATATTAATGATATTGTCTAGTGATTTCCACATTTCCTTGAATCACCGCTCTTAGTAATGGGCACAAATATTGATCTCTTCCTATCAGTTGGCAAGGAAGCTCTCTTCTAGCCTTGCTTTGCTTGATGATATTGAGCTTTTCCACTGTCTCCACAGATGTAGTCATTTTGATTTTTGTGTATTCTATCTGGTGAAGTCCATGTGTATAATCATCTTATGTTGTTTAAAAAAGGTATTTGCAATGAAGAAGTCTTTGGTCTTACAAAATTCTATCGTGCAATTTCCAGCATCATTTTTATCACCAATGCCATATTTTTCAACTATTGATCCTTCCGCTTTGTTTCCAACCTTTGCATTCCAATCACCAGTAATTATCAATATATTTTGGTGGCATGTTTGATCAATTTCAGACTGAAGATGTTGGTAGAACTCTTCAATTTTATCATCACTGGCTTTAATGTGGTTGGTGCATAAATTCGAATAATAGTGGTAGTAACTGGTCTTCCTTGTAGGCATATGGATATTATTCTATCATAGACAGCATTATACTTCAGGCTAGATCTTGAAATGTTCCTTTTGATGATAAATGCAACACCACTCCTCTTTAATTTGTCATCCCCAGTGTAGTAAACCATGTGATTGTCAGATTCAAAATGGTCAATATGAGTCCATTTCACTGTTGTTGTTGTTGTTGTTAAGTGCCATTGAGTTGGTTCTGACTCATAGTGACCAGGTATAGGGTTTCTGAGGAGCAGCTGGTGGGTTTAAACTGCCACCCTGTAGTTCTCATTCTAATACTGATCCTTCAACACCATACTAGGAGTCCATTTCAGCTCATTAATGCCTACGATATCGATGTTTATGTGCCCCATTTCATTTTTGACAACTTCCAGTCTTCTTAGATTCATACTTTGTATATTCTGTGTTCTAATTATTAATAGATCTTTTTAGTTACTACACCTCATTTTGAGTTGTGCCCCATCAACAAATGAAGGTCCCCAAAGCTTTACTCCATTCATGTCATCACATTTGATTCTACTTTGAGGAGGCAGCTCTTCCCCAGTAGTATTTTGAGTGCCTTCCAACCTGAGTGGTGCATCTTCCAGCACTATACCTAGAAACATTCTGATGTTATTCATCATGTTTCAATATTCAGTGTTTTGGTGCTGACATTGTTTCACTGCTATTCATAAATTTTGCAGTGGCTAATAATTTGGAAGTAGTCCAACTCTGCTTCTGAGTCTGTCTTAATCTGGAAATTCCGCTGAAACCATGGGTGATCCTGCCAGCATTCAAAATACTGGTGGCATAGCTTCCAGCATCACAGCAACATGCAAGCCACCACAGTGCGACAAACTGATAGATGAGCGACCATTGTTGTTATTGTTAAGTGCCATGGAGTCGGTTCCAACTCATAATGACACTGTATAGGGTTTCTGAGGTGTGTCTGGTGAGTTTGAACCACCAGTCCTGTGGTTCAAACAGCCCTTGTGTTCCAGTGCTTTAGCCCACAGCACCATACCAGGACTCCAGAGAGATGCAAATCAAAACAGCAATAAGATGGCATTTCACCCCAGCATTAATTGTTGTTGTTAGGAACAATTGAGTTGGTTGCAACTTATAGCAACTCCATGCACAACAGATTGAAACACTGCCTGGTCCTGTACCATCCTCATAATTGTTATGTTTAAGCCCATTGATGCTGTGTCACTCAATTTTCTTGGGGTTTCTCTCTTTTTCATTGACCCTCAACTTTACAAAGCATGATGTCCTTCTCCAGGGACTGTTCCCTCCCAATAACATGTTCAAAGTATAAGACATGAAGTCTTGCCATCTGGCTTCTAGGGAGCATTCTGGCACTACTTCTTCCAAGACAGAATTTTTTGTTCTTCTGGCAGGCCATGGTACTTTCTATATTCTTCTCCAACACCATAATTAAAATTCAACAATTCTTGTATGGTCTGCCCATCAAAGTTTTTTAAAAACAGCAAATGCGTGGAGAAACTCAAATCCTCATACACTGCTGGTGGTGCTGTAAAATGGTTCAGCCACTCTGGAAAACTATATGGTTCCTCAAAAAGTTAGAAATAGAGGCTCAGTGGGTGGGAGCTGACAACTTTGGCAAGACCAAACGGCAAGAACAAGTGGGGGAGAAAGCAGACCCACCATGGAATAATGACTGCAGGAACCTCGGAGACAAAGGTGGACAATATTTTTTGTATTGTTTCATTTTGTTCTGATTTTTTGGGTATCTGTTCATTATGAATCTCCATTCTGGTGACTAGAAGGGGTGCCTGAGTGAGTGGACACCTGACACCCCCACCACTGGAGGGTTTTCCTGCCACTCATGTGCACAGATCCTCTCAGCATTTAAAGGGCCAGTCCACACTTAAAACCAAACAGCAGCCAAAATGGCCACAGCTGGCCCTAAACTGTTTATTGATAGGGAAAAGGCCAAAACAGGGGTCATTTAAAGGGCCAGTCACCGCTTAAAACCAACTGATAGCACAAAACAGCCAGAGCTGGCCCTGAAATGTTAATTAATAAGGAAAAGGCCATAACAGAGGCTGTGGAGTGGGAGAGATAGTAAAAACAAAACAGGCTGAAAATTAAATCCTGAGGAACAGCATTAACAACCAACGGTGGCATCTTGAAATGTATCAGGCAGCCTTGAAGGCAAGAAGCTGAAAGAGGATATTAAAGTCATACTCATATTAGGCTACAGATTTTTTTTTTTTTTCTTCTTCTCTCTTTCCTCTCCATTTTCTGCGATTATAGATTACAGTATCCAATCTGTTCTGGGTTTTTTTGCTGTTGCTGTTTTCTTTATGTGGGTTCCCCATTTTACCTTTAAGGGATTATTTCTCTATATATATTACCCAAGAAGAGACAACAATTGCTGCCATATATTCAAGCTACAATCACAACCTATAAAACCCAACAATTCAGGCAAGAACCAATACTAACTGCCGTACACCAGAGAGGCACATAACACCTGTGAAAGTTACTCCAAATTAAGCAATAAGAAGAGTAAAAAGCAATGCCAACCTCCTGATCACATCTACCTGGAGACTATCAGAAAGCATAAAAAATACCAAAACACACACTCAATTAATTATTAAGGCTGAGCTAACCAATAAAGAAGACTAAGCCTTGGTATTTTCAATAACCTCATATGTATGTGAAAGCTGGACAGTGAATAAAAAAGACCATAGAAGAATTGTTGCATTTGAATTGTGGTGTTGGAGAAGAATATTGAAAGTGCCATGGCTGCCAAAAGAACCAATAGATCCATTTTAGAAGTGCAGCCTGAGTGCTCGTTGGAGGCCAAGATGGCCAAATTTTGTCTCTCGTACTTTGGACATATTGTCAGGAGGGAGCAGTCTCTGGTGAAGGATATCATGTTTGGTAAGGTGGAGGGTCAGAGAAAAACAGGAAGACCCCAACGAGATGGATTGGCTAAGTCGCAGCATTGATGGACTCAAGCATGGCAACAGTAGTGAGGTTGGCCCAGGATCAGGCAGTGTTTCGTTCTGCTGTGCATAAGGTCACTATGAATTGGTACCAACTTGATGGCACCTCACAATAACAACAACCACTGAACATGTCTGAAAAGCAAAAACAGATGACCATATCAGTACATGTCCAGAAACAAGATGAAATGTCTGAGACAAATGATCTACAGGTAGACCTAGACTTCATTCTGGAAGGAGGGCAGGCCTTGGAAATGCCTGAGAAGGAATTCAGAAAAATGATTATAAAACGTTTCAAAACACTTTACAATAGACTTGAGAAAAATATGGAAGAAGTCAGGAAAACACTACAGGAACAATCAAATAAGATAGATACAGTACTGGAAGCAATTCAAACCCTACAGAAAGAGGTCCAAATGATTAATAATAAAATATCAGAAATAGACAATATACTAAAAGGGCAAAGGAGTAGAGTTGAAGAGATAGAAGCCAGAACTAGTGAGTTGGAAGATACATCTCTCTCTCTGTCAATACTACTAAGATAGAAGAACAAACAGAAAAAAAGATTTAAAAAAATGAAGAAGGTCTAAGATTCATGTTGGACAACATGAAAAGGAATAACTTAAGAATTATCAGCATCCTAGAACAGGAAGAATTACACAAGTTCACAGAGGAGATAATTAGTTGAAGAACTTATGGAAGAAAGTCTCTCTAACATTCTGAAAAGCAAAAAGATAAGCGTTCAAGAAACTCAACAAACCCCAAGAAGGACAGACCCCAAATGAAAATCACCAAGACATATCATAAACAAGCTCTCCAAAATCAGAGATAAGGAGACAATCCTGAAAGCAGCCAGGGAAAGGAGAAGCATTACATACAAAGGCAAGCAAGTCAGATTAAGCTCAGATCTCTCAACAGAAACCATGAAGGCAAGAAGGCAATGGAGAGACATATATAAAACCCTGAAAGAAAAAAAACTGCCAACCAAGAATCCTTTATCCAACAAAACTATCAATCAAATACACTCCAGGATAAACAGAAGCTAAGGGCATTTTCCAAAGCCAACCCTGTTTTACAAAACATCCTAAAGGGAGTTCTGTGGACTGAGAACCAACAAGAACAGACAACAATCAGAGAATGACATGGGCAGCACCTCCTGGAACTCAATCGTCAAATGGAAGAGTCAAGAACAGAACAAAACTATAAGAAAAAATTCAAAGGATCAGGGAGGTCAGTCTATGATTAAAACAATTACAATGTGAAAGAAGATAAATACATAGGAACAGAGATCCAGATGGTGAGAAGGTCAGGTAGATTACAGGATAAAATATACTGTCTTAAATGGAGGGAAAAGTTAATGGAATATAAGGTAACCTCAAATAAAATGAACACTTCACAACATACCAAGAAAACAAAAATCCAAGAAGAACATGGAAACTTTAAAACTATGAGAAAACTGACAAGAAAGAAAACAAAAAGCATGAACTCTGCACAGGAAGACACGCAGAACAAAGAAAGCAACAGCACCACAAAAAACAAAGAAATATAATGGCAGCAATTAATCCATACGTATCAATAATTACACAGTGTTTTATTCTACTGTGCATAGTGTCACTATGAGTTGGTACTGATTCTATGGCACCTGACAACAACAATCAATAATTACACTGAATGGAAACAGATTAGATGCACCAGTTAAGAGATGGAAGGTGGCAGAATGGATAAGAAAACAACATCCTTCAATATGCTAGCTGCAAGAGACATATCTTACACACAGAGACAAAAACAGATTAAAAGGTCAAAGAATGAAAAAAAAAAAAAAACATACCAAGCTAATTGCAATAAAAACCAAATAGGTGAGGCAGTACTAATCACTGATAAAATAAACTTTAAGTCAAAAACCAGCATAATAGGTGGACATTATCTCATGATTAAAGGGACAATTGAACAAGATGACATACCCATATAAAAGAAATGAAAGAGCTCCAAAATATATAAAACAAACCCTAATAGATTTGAAGAAAGAAATGGACGAATCTACAACAATAGTGATTAATTTTAATATACCCCTTTCAAAAATGGATAGAACAACTAGAAAGAAATTTGACAAAGACACAGAGAAACTAAAAAACACAATCAGAAAACTGGACTTCATAGATGTGTACAGAGCAATCAACCCAACAACAGCACAATACACATTCTTTTCCAGTGCACATGGAACATTCTCCAGAATAGACCATGTCTTAGACCACAAAACAAACCTTTCTATATTTATAAATATCAAAATACTACAAAGCAAAGAACAAACAAGATGGCGGATCAGGTGGATGAATAGCAGAGAGCTCCGCCAACAACAACACAGAATACCTGACCAAGCAGGCTCAGGGGATGGTCCGAGAACTCTGAACCACATATAAAGGAATATTTAGAAGGTTGGAAGGCTTACAGCTGGGGGAATTGGTGGCAGAAGCAAGAAATCTACTGCTTTGTAGTCCGGGATGTTTGGCTGCTCCAGGAGCTGCCATCTTGGGTGAGACTAAGTGGGGGAAGGATCAGAGCGGCCACAGATGCCTGGCAGAACCGCTGAGATAAAGGTGTGGGCATTATTATCTTTTGGCAGCTGTTCATTGGTCCCTTGTTGTCTGCGCACCTCCATTCTGGTGACTATCGGGGTGCCTGAGCTAGTGGGCACCCCAGCCCCACCCTCAGAGGGTTCAACTACGCATGCACACAGATCTCCTCAAAATTTAAAGAGACAGTTTCCAATTAAAACCAAATGGCCACATCCGGCCCTGAACTGTTTACAA
>NW_006408683.1:2090638-2092176 GCF_000296735.1 Chrysochloris asiatica
GGACTACAGGCATCGTGGCCTCTGCAGACAGCAACTCACTGCCCTGCAAACTGTACTGCATGCCCTCCAACCTGTAATGCACACCTGGGCTGGCCTGCGTCTCAGTTTTATTTAGGGGAGGAGCTTCACACCAAGCTAGGAGGGACTAAGACAAGGTACAGCTAATATCAGTAATTTTCCAGACATTCAGGTAACTTTACATCGAGCTTCGCTGGTTCGAATCCTAGGCCCAAAACTTGGTGTCTCAGGCTCAATTAACAGATCTACAGCCCCTGAGATCAGTTGAGGGAAGGTGAAAGGGAAGGACAAAAGGCTTGGGAGGAGTCCCGCTGTTTTGGCTTCCTGAGCCAGGTTTGCAGGAAGACACTAGACGCCCAGGTGAATGGGCCGCACCTGGAAAAGGATTAGGGAGGATAGCTTTTTTGTCTATAGAACAAAGAACCGGGAAGTAGCTAAGCTATTTTAAGTTAATCCTTTGGAGAAAGGCTTGCCCTTGCAACCTTTATAGTCCAGGCTTTAGGAAAATATTACATTTATCTGTGGATACTAAGGGCTCATGTTTGGAATTAATAAAACATAACTGAACACTAAGATGAAAAACAATTTGTTATGACTGCCCAGTGGCCAGAATCTTTTCCTCAGAGCCTGTGGCCTGCATTGTCTGCAACACTCGGGCCCAGTGGGCCTCGAACTTCTGACCAGCTTTACATGGTCTGCAACAGAGATGGGAGAACAATTAGGCAGGTTTGCATGAGCTAAGTAGGACAGAGGTAAAGAATGTATGCACAACCTTGGAACAACAGGGCTCTAGGATACAGGGATTGGGACATGGTTGGAATGGGGAGAAGAGGGAAATAATGTTAAGATGCTTGGTTGTCTTTTGAAGCTTGGTTTCCCTTGCATATCATTATAAAGTAGACACTTGAGGGGGAGAGAAAGGAACAGCCAGAAATACCACCATAGAAAACCTGTAAGTCTGTCTTCTGCCTATAACTTATTGGAATACCTAAAATGGGGCTACAACGTGCCCATTGAAGGAGGCTGCCTGAGGAGCCTCTGCATTACATAAGACCAATGGTGGAATCTGGAAGAGCACCCAGAATCTTTTGAGGAGGGAAATTTCCACTTGAAAGGATGGGCAGACCAGCCTGGAGCAGCTAGAAGAACAGAAGATACTTCTTGGAAGAAAGACTGACAGGAAAAATACAAAACAGTATAGGCAGACCGACTGTTACTACAAGAACAAGCAAGTTGCTTGCCCAGGAGATATCAAATCAAGTGGTTGGGTCCCCTCAGAGCAAACTCCCTTCCAAGACTAAGACTCAATGGGACTACATGCTCTGATTGGTGACCATGTTCATCACCAATAAGGGGAAGTAAGGGAAAAACAGCAATGAAGCTGCAAGCTAAGCCCTACAGTGTTCAACAGACTCCTGTGAACCCCAGGTGGAGACCTGGTCAGCCAGCAATATGGCAAGACATGGAGACTCTTGGGCCCAGAGTCAGTGACATAGCCACAGAGGACTAGAGTGGAGAGT
>NW_006408683.1:2092986-2094530 GCF_000296735.1 Chrysochloris asiatica
GATCCAAGTAAGAAGAGCGGAGAGCAGGACCCTACCCAGAGAAGCAGTGACACAAGAGATGGAGGCAGATACAATGATGTGGAGAGATGGAGCAGCTGGGGACTTGACCCAGAGAGGGAGAGGAGCTGTATGCTGACGACTGGGGGGCAGGCTTGCAGGGTATATACCCTTTGGTTGGTTGATGATGCATGGAGGGGATTGTATCCATGGCAATGAAACGCTATATGATAGGATGAATGTAAAACTAATGTTTTCCCATGTAAACTATCACATAATTCACAATAAAACTTTAAATAAATAAATAAATAAATAAATAAATAAATAAATAAATAAATAAATAAATAAATAAATAAAACGGAATCTGCCCTGGACCTAACACTAATTAACTGTGTGGCCCTGAGCAAGTTACTTAACCTTTCTGGGACCTTTCTCCCTCCATCTGAGAAAGTGAGAGGGTCAGACAAGATGTTTCCAGAAGTAACATCCATGGAAGGTCTGAGGTAGGGGAAGTTTCTTTTCAGCTGCAATTCCCAATTCCTTCTCCAGTGATCTCAGAGAGCTGTGCGTTTTAAGATTCCAGGCTGGAAAAGGATAGCAACCTGGTTCCCCACCTTCTTAATACCAGTGGACATGGTGGGGCTTTCTAAACCTCCCTCCCTGCTCTGTTCTTTCCCATTCGAAGGGAAAAAGAGAAGCACAGGATAAGAGGGTACCATACTGGATGGGCTGGTAGCAGCTGGCCTTAACTTCAAGGATATGTTAAAGTCACACAGCTGTTCCTGCCAATTGGGGACAAGGTTTGGACAGCATCACTCTCACCAGAGGGCCACGCTGAACTATATAGTTGTATTTCAGGATGGGGCCAGTTCCCCACATACCCCAGAATCTTCCAAAGGAAATTGAGATAGAAAACCCCAATTCAAATTCCAACTTGTCCCCTTTCTAGCTGGAGTTCTGAAGAGATCATCCCACATCTCTTGTCCTCAGTCTTATTGTCTGTAAAATAGGGGCAGCGATGGCTCCCTGAGTTAACACATGGAAGTCACTAGCACAGGGTCAGGCTTATCAATGCTCACCCATCAACCTGACAATGAGATGCTGAGGAACAAGCAACTCACCTATCACAATGTGCTGGACACCTCACTGACTGATTAATTTTACAACAGCATATAATTCACCATCTCACTTTGTCAAAAGAAAAATTGCACATATAGATGTGTGTGTTTCTTTGCAGTGAAATATCTAGACGATTGTTATCATTGTGGCTGTTGTTAGCTGCTGCCAAATCCTCTCCTATTCATGATGAGAATTATATATAACGAAATGAAACATTATACCAAGAAAAAAAAAAGACCACCATGGATGTCAGAAGAGACTCTGAAACTTGCTGCAATGAAAAGATGCTAAATTGAGTGTAAGAGATGAGGAAATAAAAGAGCTGGACAGAAAATTTCAAAGGGCAGCTCAAGAAGAATGTGCAAAGACCTTGGGTTAGAAAACCAAAAGGCAAGAACATGCTCAGTATTTATGAAACAGAAAAAAAA
>NW_006408683.1:2096440-2097972 GCF_000296735.1 Chrysochloris asiatica
GAGGTCCAAGCAAAGCGAGAAGAGCGGAAAGTGTGACCCTACCCAGAGTGGCAGAGAGGCCAGGCATGGAGACAGAGATGATGGCGTGGAGAGATGGAGTGGCTGGGGACATGGGACTCAGGGAGTGAGAGGAGCTGTTTGCTGACAGCCAAACGGGGGCAGGCCTGTGGGATGTATCCTTTGGTTATTTGATGATGCTTGGAGGGGACTGTAATCATTGCAATGAAATGTAATACAATCGGATGAATGTGAAGCTGAAGTGGGACAGAGGCAAATAATGATATATGCACAACCTTGGAACAACAGGGCTCTGGGATACAGAGACTGAGACATGATTGGAATGGGCAAAGGGGGGGAAATAATGTTAAGATGCTTGGCTGTCTTTTGAATCTTGGTTTCCTTGACATACTACTAGAAAATAGATACTGGAGGGGGAGAGAAAGAATAGCCAGAAATATCATCATAGAAAGCTTGTAAGTCCATCTTCTGCCTATAACTGATTGGAATACTTAAAAAGGGGCTACAATGGGCTCAGTGAAGGAGGCTTCCTGCAAAGCCTCTGCATTACACAAGATCATAGGTGGAATCCTGAACAGCATCCAGAATCTTCTGAGGGGAAATTTCCACTTGAAAGCACAAACAGACCCGCCTGTAGCAGCCAGAAGAACAGAAGATACTTCTTGAAAGAAAGAATACAGGAATAATACAAAACAATACAGGCAGATCAACTGATTACTACAAGAACAAACAAGTGGCTCACCCAGGAGACATCAAGGCAAGTGGTCAGGTCCCCTCAGGGCAAACATCCTTCTTAGACTAAGGCCCAATGGAAATACATGCTCTGATTGGTGACCACGTTTGTCACCGATAAGGGGAAGAGAGGGAAAAGCAGCAATGAAGCTGTGAGCTAAGACCTACAGCGTTCAATAGATTCCTGTAAACCTGGGTGGAGACCTGGTCAGCCAGCAGTGTGGCAAGACCTGGGGACTCTTGGGCCCAGAGTCAGAGACATAGTCACAGAGGCATAGAGTGGAGAATGAAGTGTCCAGCTGATAAGAAGAGAGAGCACATGCACAAGTACACCCACACTTGCAGATAATACCCACTTGACCTGGCTTCAATGACTGGATGATCAGAGTTCAACTGGAAGAAGAAAGAAGAGGAAAAAAAGAGTAATCTGATTCAATTTGATGAACTTGACCTACACCTATGGAAGTAGTAATTCAAAAGAGGGAACAATTCTTCACAGCAAGGATCATTCCCACCCCCTCCACACACAGAAAGGACAGGAATGGGCAACTTGGACATTGGCTACCCAGAATGGGGTGGTGGGGTGGGGGTGGGGTGGCTACAGAGGCAAGAAGTGACTGGCTTACAAGCTTTCAAGAGGGAACCTAGATCCAGAGGGTGTGAACCAAGGTAGAATCTCCACTGAATAGTATCCAATCTGTCTAGGCAGAGTTGAGGAAAGGAGATGCGGATAGGTCTCTTGTGATACAATGGTGAATAATTGTTATCAGGACTGATTGTAA
>NW_006408683.1:2099519-2102126 GCF_000296735.1 Chrysochloris asiatica
GAGACCTTATCCAGAGAAGCAGCAACACCAGAGATGGAGTCAGAGATGGGGACATGGAGAGAGGGAACAGCTGAGGACTCTAGATTCATAGGAAGAGAAGGCCTAAGTGCTGGCAGCCAGGAGGCAGACTTGCAGAATGTGCCCTTTGGTGGAGTAAATTATTATATATGACTAAGTGTTTAAAAAAAGAGCTGAAGTGAATAGAGAGAAATACTGTTAAATGAAGGTACATGGAAGGGGTTATAATCCTTGTAATGAAACAAGGTGTATCATTTCTTGAAGGTAAAACTGATGATCTGCCCTGTAAACTTGCTCTGAATCCACAATAAAATCCTTAAACAAAAACAAAAAAAGAAGGTGGAAGGAATACGTAGTCACCAAACCAAAAAAAAAAAAGTCAGTGTTCAACCATTTCAAGAGGTAATTTGATCAAGAAATGATAGCATTGAAAAAAGAAGTCCAAGCTGTACTAAAGGCATTGGTGAAAATTTTAGGCTCCAGGAATTGATGTAAAACAAATTGAAAGGTTTCATAAACTGATATAGCACTAGAGGTACTCTCTCATCTATGCCAAGAAATTTGAAAGACAGCTAGCTACCTGGCCAATCAATGCAAATATATGTACACATTCCAAAGAGCGGTGACCCAAATGGAATGTGGATATCATTGAACAATATCATTAACATCACATGCAAGTAAAATTTTTCTGAAGATAACTCAAAAGCCATTGCATCTGTACATTAAGAAGGAACTGCCCGAAATTCAGAAGAGGACATGGTACTGTGGATATCATTGCTGACATCAGATGGATCTTGATTGAAAACAGAGAATAACAGAAAGATGTTTTCTTGTGCTTTATTGACTATGCAAAGGCATTTGACTCTGTAAATTATAACAAGCTATGGATAACACTGCAAAGAATAGGTATTTCAAAACACTTAATTGTGCTCATGAGGAAACTGTCATTAGAGCAGAACAAAGGGATACTGAATCAAGAAAGGTGTGAACCAGGGTTGTAACCTTTCACCATACTTATTTAGTCTGTATTCCGAGCAAATTATCTGAGGAGGTGGATTATATGAAAATTAATGTGGCATCAGGATTGGAGGAAGACATATTGCATTAAGCAAATAAGCTTCAAAAGACTTCTTTAAAGTGTTAAAGATCAAAGTTAACACTTTGAGAAATGAGGTGAGTCTGATCCAAGCCATGGTATTTTCAATCACCTCTTTTGTATGTGAAAGTTGGACAATGAATAAGAAAGACTGAAGAAGATTTGATGCATTTGAATTATGGTATTAGAGAAAAATATTTAAAACACCATGACTGCCAGAACAAACAAATATGTCTTGGAAGAAGTGCAAGGATGGGGAGACTTAGTCTCTCATACTACTGACATGTTATCAAGAGGCACTTGTCCCTGGAGAAGAACATCATGCTTGGTAAAGTGAGGGTCAGTGAAAAAGAGGAAGCCTCCCAAAGAGATGGATTGACACAGTGGCAGCAACAATTATGAGGATGGCACAGGATTGGGCAATGTTTAATTCTGTTGTGCATAGCCTCACTAGGAGTTGAAACAGACTCAATGACACCTAACAACAACAACAGTTCTTTCTATTATCCAAAGAGACAGAATTATGGGTAAAGAGAAGGAAGGAAGTGGAACAAAAGAAGAGGTCACATGGGATCAGATGGTGGGCATTCAGCAGAGAAGAGTAATAAAGGGATAATGATTCTTGCAATTTATCCTATAATAAAACTCTTTTTTGTCTATGACTAAGAATTCTCAACAATGAGAAACAAAGAAGTCCTATATTTATTGTCACATAGCAGCCACAGGCCTGTACATCAGTCTTCAGTCCCTGGCATCATGTGAGATAATTCTAGATTCTGAGTTTTTGCTTTTCCTGGTGTTGTGTCCCATAAAGTGACCTTCAACTTACTTTGTCCCTCATCAGGTCTTTGCTCTTTATTCTTTTCATCTGCTTTGATGCTTCTTCTCACTCTGTTATCCTGTTGTTGTTGGACACTGTTGAGTCCATTTTGATTCAATATGTGACAGAGTAGGACTGCCCCGTAGGGTTTTCATGGCTGTAATCTTTACAGAAGCAGATCATTAGATCTTTCTCCCATAGAGTTGCTTGATGGGTTTGAACTATCAGCCTTTTGTTTTAGCAACTGAGTTGTTGTTGTTGTTAAGTGCCATCGAGTCGGTTCCGACCCATAGCAACCCTATGCTTCACCATTATACCACCATAACTCCTTTCTGCCACCCCTCAGCTTTCTCATTATTTCCTCAGTTGTTGTTGTCAATTGCTGTCAGGTCGGTTCTGACACATAGCAAAGTTTCCAAAGAGTGGCTGGTGAGTTTGAACTGCCGACTTTTCAGTTAGCAGTTAAGTGCTTATCCTATAGTGCCACACCACAATTCCACTTACTCAGTGAGTTATATGTGGTAAATCAAGTCCTTTTACTTACATTACCCAGGGGTATTTTAGGCCTGTTCCTGATGTTTCAGAATTGATCTTCTCGCTGGCTTTGCTCTTACCCTAACCTTCCTTTCCTAGTTCTAAACCCATCTTTTGACTCCTGGGCTTTTACCCACCT
>NW_006408683.1:2102971-2105146 GCF_000296735.1 Chrysochloris asiatica
CCAGGTATCTCCTCCTCGTGAACCGAACCCCATGTCGAGGCCAGTCCCCGACAAAAAGGGTTCACTTAGGCTATCTCTTTATTTTGTACCTGGACTGGAGCTACAGGAAGAAAGAGAAATGTACTGCTTGGATCTATCAGCATCACTGAGTTTCTCATAGTACTCTGCTAATGGCAAATAATGGGATAGTGGAAGCCTATGCAAAACTGCTGCAGGTGATCATAAAGAAAATAAGCCACAGTTCAAACCCACCAGCTGCTCCTCGGAAACACTACACAGTGTCACTATGAGTAAGAACTGACTCAACAGCACTTAACAACAACTTAACAAGCCACAAAATTGCTGACTAAACCAGTGAACATGAAAATTCCCTGGTTTAGTCACACCCTCCACTGAGACAGTTCAGAAAAGCTGGGGGAAAGAGCTCTTTCCTGGAAATTTGGACTGCAAGAAATATTCCCAAAGAGAATCAAAGTTGCCTGGCTGCAGAAAATGAGATGAGCTATGTTGTTAAATGTGGTAGGTTCTGACTCACAGAGACCCTGTATAGGATTGCCACCAACATTGTAGTTAGTAGTCCAATGATTATCCTACATCGCCACCCGAGGATTCAGGCTATGTTGTTTCATTGTTAAATGTCGAGTCTGTTCTGACTCATATCAACCCTGTATAGGATTTCCAAATAGAGGCTGTTGGGTTTGAACCACCGACCTTGTGGTTGGCAATCCGGTGCTTATCCTACTGCACCACACCAGGACTCCACCACTGTGTCATTGTTAAGAGCCATCAAGTTGGTTCCACTCATAGCAACCTTGTATAGGGTTTCCAAGGAGTGGCTGATGAGCTTGAACCACCAACCTTGCTGTTCAAACTGACCCTGCAGTGCAGTGCATTATCCCACAGTGCCACACAAGGACTCCATTGTACATCGCAGCAAAAACTGATAGGCTACCAAGTTTTCAGGGGCTCCTAGTGTGGCATTGTAGGATAAGCACTGGACTGTTAAGGTTGGTTTGAACAGCTAGGTCATCAGTTCAAGCTCACCAGCCACTCCTTTTGGTTGGAACCAACTCAACTACACCTAACAACAACCAAATTTTCTTGGCAGATATGGGAACTGCATAGCTGTTGGTCCTGGAAGAGTTGTTAAGTGCCTTCGAATTGGTTTTGACTCATAGCGACTCTGTATAGGGTTTCTGAGGAGCAGCTGGTTGATTTGAACTTCTGACCTTGTGGTCCTGAAAGACAGAGGTCATTTATTCAAGTATTTATTATGCACCGTGGCTCTATACAGTAAGAGCCACAAGGTCCACGGGAGAAAAATGAGGTTTTCCTTTCCCTTAAAACTTCATAATCCTATACAGTGTCACTAGGAGTAGAAAGGAGCTCTGGTAGCATAGTGGTTACCAGCCAGGCTGCTAACCTCAAGGTCAGCAGTTTGAAACTATCAGCTGTTTGGCAGGAGAAAGATGAGGCTTTCTACTCCTGTTAAGATTTATAGCCTCGGAAACCCTATGCAGGGTCACTATGAGTTGGAACCAACTCCCCACACACATCACCACCACCACCACCACCAGTTTCCAGGAAGCAAGGTTGTGCCATCTGCATATCACATATTGTTAATGTGTCTTCCTCCAATCCTGACAACATATTCTTTTTATAATCCAGTTTCACCTATTACTTGCTTAACATACAGATTGAATAAGTATGGTGAAAGGATATAATCTTGGTGCACACCTTTCCTGATTTTAAAACATTCAGTGTCCCCTTGTTTTATTCAAATGACTACCCCTTTGTCCATGTACAGTTTCCTCATGAGGCCAATTGAATATTCTGGAATATGTGATCCACAAAGTGAAAAGCCTTTTTGTAGTCAATAAAGCACAAGTAAACATCTTTCTGGTATTCTCTGCTTTAAATCAAGATCCATCTAACATCAGCAATGATATCCCTGGGTCCTCGTCTGAATCCAGCTTTAATTTCCGGAAGTTCCCTATCAATATATTGTTGTAACTGTTTTTTAGTTATCTTCAGCAAAATTTTATTTGCATGTGATATTAATGATATTGCTGAATAATTTCTGCATTCTATTGGGTCACCTCTCTTTGGAATAGACACAAATATGTATCTCTTCCAATCAGTTGGCCAGATAGCTTTCTTTCAAATTTCCAGGCC
>NW_006408683.1:2105776-2107797 GCF_000296735.1 Chrysochloris asiatica
GATGAGATATATTCAAGGTCATATTTTGGCTCTGTGGACTTGTTTTCGTTTTCTTCAACTTCAGCCTAAATTTGCATATGAGTAATTGATGGTGTGTTCCACAGTTGGCCCCTAGCCTTATTTTGGCTGATGATATTGAACTTCTTCACAATCACTTCCCACAGATGTAGACAGTTTGATTTCTGTGTATTCCAACTGGTGAGGTCCACAAGTGCAGTCATCATTAATGCTATTTTAAGAAGTATTTGCAAAAAAGAAGTATTTGCAATTAATAAGTCGCCAGCCCTGAAAAATTCTGATGTGTGATCTCCAGCATCATTCTATTGCTAAGGTCATATTTTCCAACTACTGATCCTTACTCTTTGTTTCCAATTGTCACATTCCAATCACCAGTAATTATCAAGGCATCTTGATTACATGTTTAATCAATTCACACTAAAGAAGTTAGTAGAATTCTTCATGTCAGTATCACTGGTTTTAGTGGTTGGTGCATAAATTTGAGTAATAGTGGTATTAACTGGTCTTCCTTGTTGTTGTTGTTGTTGTTGTTAATTGCCATGGAGTAGGTTCCAATTCATAGTAACCCTGTAGGGGATTTCCCAGGAGCGAATGGTGAGTTTGAACCATTGATCTTGCAGTTCAAGCTGACCTTTCAGTCCAGTTCTTATCCTACAAACAACTAAATGGCACACCCTGCAAGCCTGCAACCTGGTCGCCAGCACACAGCCCCTCTCCCTCCATGAGTCTAGAGTCCTCAGCAACATCTCTCCATGTCATCATCTCTGCCTCCATCTCTGGTGTTGCTGCTTCTTTGGATAGGGTCCCACACTCCACTCCTGCTATTCTCCCTTGATGGTCCCAGGGTCCTCCTTTCTTGGACTATGTAAGATTAACTACTCCCCCACTTTTGTTACAAAGCTTCTACCTTTACAGTTGTGAAAGTCACAATTAGTTATAATAACAATTACTATTGAATCATAAGAGTTTTATCCCCATCTCCTTTCACCAAACCCATTTAGACAAGATGAAAACTATTCAGGGGCAAGTCTACCTTCTTCTGCACACTCTCAAACTAAACTCCCTCTTGAAAACTTGAAAACCAGTCACTTCAAGCCTTTATAGTCCCCTCATTTTAGGTAACCAGTGCCTAAGTTGCCCACCCCTATCAACACTGTGTACAGAGGGGATGGGATTAATCCTTGCTGTGAAGATTCCTTCCCTCTTGGTTGGTATTTTAAGCTACTACATCCATAAGTATAGGTCAAGTTCATTAATTTTATTGATTTACACTTATTTTCTTTATAAATTTTTTTTTTTTTTTAATTTTCCTCTAGTCGAGTTCTGATCATCCAGCCATTGAAGCTAGGTCAAATGGGTACTATCTGTGAGTTTGGGTGTTTTGTGCATCTACCCTCACTTCATATCAGCTGGATGCTTCACTCTTGGCTCTAGTCCTCCATGGCTATGTACTTGTCCATGGATAGGCTCAGGAGTCCCCAGGTCTTACCATACTTCCTTCAGGCCAACCAGGCTTCACCATACTCCAGATCGATAGGAGTCTATGTAATGTGATCAGACTCAACCCACATCTTCATTGCTGCTTTTTCCCTACTTCCACTTACCAGTAGACCAACGTGGTCACCAGCAAGCTTACATGCCTGCTTGTGTATTTATTATTCCCTTTGAGTTTCAGTCTTAGAAGGAGGTTTGTCCTGAAGGGACTTGATTCCTTGCTTTGATGGCTCCCTGGTAAACAACTTGTTGGTTTGTGATAGCTAATCAGACTGCCATTTTTGTTTCTGATATTTCTTGATGGTCTTTCTTTCAAGAAGTATCATCTGTTCTTCTCGCTACTCCCCAGGCTGGTCTGCTTGTCTTTTCAAATGGGAATTTCCCATCTCAGAAGGTTCTGAATGGGGAGCTAAGGTCTTAAACACCACAAAGTCTCCAAAAGAAGTCTTTTTCACTGGGCAAGTGTTAGCTCCCTTTTTAAGTATTCCAATCAGTTATAGGCTGAAGAC
>NW_006408683.1:2113567-2115174 GCF_000296735.1 Chrysochloris asiatica
AACATGGATGAACCTTGAGGACATTATGCTGAGTGAAATTAGTCACAAAAGGAGAAATACGGCATAGGACCATTATTGTAAAAGATTAAGAAAAAGAACCCACCCTAAAAAGGGAAAAAAATATCTCTATATATTTTCTGATCACCGTGATGTATGGGATGAAGTGAGGGGAGTAAGGAAGAGGAAGATATAGCACAGGGTAGGGAATAGACACAGGAAAGTTCGGGGGTGTGGGGGAAGGGCAATCCACAAGAAGGGGTAGGGGAATGGAAAAACAAGGCAGATGGGAGAACAGTTAGGTAGGTTTGCATGGGCTAAGTGGGACAGATGATGATGTATGCACAACCTTGGAACAACAGGGCTCTGGGAAACAGGGATTGAGGCATGGTTTAAATGGGTAAAAGAGGGGAATAATGTTAAGATGCTTGGCTGTCTTTTGAATCTTGGTTACGCTTGCCTACCATTGTAAAATAGACACTTGAGTGGAAGAGAAGGAATAGCCAGAAACATCACAATAGATGTAAGTCTGTCTTCAGCCTATAACTGATTGGAATACCTTAAAGGGGGCTAGAAGCTGCCCAGTGAAAGAGGCTTCCTGTGGAGCCTTTTCATTGCATAAGATTATAGGTGGAATCCTGATCCCCATCCAGAATGGTCTGAGGTGGGAAATTTCCATGTGAAAAGGCAAGTAGACCAGCATGGAGGGGCTAGAAGAACAGAAGATACTTCATGAAAGAAAGACTGGCAGGAAAAATCAAAAACAATAAAGGCAGTCTGATTGACTACCACAAGAACAAGCAATCTGTTCGTCCTGGAGTCATCAAGGCAAGTGGTCGGGTCCCCTCAGAGCAAACTCCCTTCCAAGACTCAAAGGGAAACATGAGCAGGCATATGATCTGGTTGGTGACCATGTTGGTCACCGATAAGGGGGAGAGGTGGAAAAAAGCAATGAAGTTGGGAGCTAATTCAATAGACTCCTGTGAACCTGGGTGGAGACCTGGTTGGCCAGCAGAAATGAACACTTGGCAAGACCCAGGGACTCCTGGACCCAGAGACAGTGACATGGCCACAGAAGACTAGAGCTGAGAGTGAAGTGTCCAGCTGATATGAAATGAGGGGAGATGCACAAGAACACCTATACTTGCAGATAGTACCCACTTGACCTGGCTTCAATGGCTGGATGAACAGAACTCCACTAGAAGAAGAAAGAAGAGGGAAAAAAGAGTAACCTGCTACAATTTTATGAACTTTACCTATACTCATGTATATAGTAGCTCAAAAAAGGGAACAAATCTTTACAGTGAGGACCACTTCCACCCCCTCGGTACACAGGGTTGACAGAGATGAGCAACTTAGACATTGGTTACCCAAAATGGGTGGTGACTATAAAAGCAAGAAGTGACTGGCTTACAAACTTTCAAGAGGGAGACTAGTTCCAGAAGGGGCGGGGGAAGGTGGACTCACCACTGAATGATTTCCAATCTGTTGGGACAGGGCTAATTAAAGGAGATGGTGATAAGACTCTTGTTGTACAATAGTGAATAATTGCTATCAGGACTGACTGTGAGGGTCAGAAATGTAAAGGTAGATGTTTTGTAACAAAAAAA
>NW_006408683.1:2115311-2117520 GCF_000296735.1 Chrysochloris asiatica
GGGACAGAGAAAAAGAGGAAGACCTCCAGCAAGATGGATTGGCAAAGTGGCAGCATCAATGGGCTCAAGTGTGGCAACAATTGTGAGGTTGGCCCAGGCAGTGTTTTGTTCTGTTGTGCATAGGGTTGCTATGAGTCAGTATCAACTCAATGGCACTTAACAACAACAGCCCATTCAGACTATACATCAATCCCTGTATCACAAAGTCCTGTTGTTCCAAGGTTGAGCACACATCACTATTTGCATTTAGCCCATGCAAACCTGCCTAAGTGTTCTCCTGTGTTCCTTGTTCTTCCACCCTCTCCCCCTTCTTGTGTGTTGGCAACCCCAACACCTGAACTATGATGTATCTATTCCCTGTGCTCTACCATCCCTTTCCTCCACCCCCCACCCCTGGTCAACAACGAAGAATTTTTTTTTTTTCCTTTTAGTGTATATTTTCTTAAGCTTTTATAATAATGGTCTTATGCAATATTTCTCCTTCATGACTAATTTCACTCAGCATAATGTCCTCAAGGCTTATCCATGTTCTGTGTTGGCTTGCAGCTTCCTTAATATTCGTTAAGGTAGCATAATATTAACATTGTGTGGAGGTACCAAAGTTTGTTTATCCATTCTTCCTTCAAGATAGGTCTTGAAATGCTCTTTTTGATAATGAATGTGATGCCATTCTCCTTCAATGTAACATTCCTGGTATAGTAAATCATATGATTGTCTGAATCAAAATGGCCAGTGCCAGTCCATTTCACTTCACTAACGCCTAAGATGGAGTCCTGGTGTGGTGCTGCAGGATAATGTGCTGACTGCAAGGTTGGTTTGAACCACAAGGTAAGTGGTTCAAACTCAGTAGCCGCTACTCAGAAACCCTATACAGGGTCACTATGAGTCAGAACCAACTCAGCAGTACTTAACAATAACAACAATGCCTAAGATATTAATATTTATGTATTCCATTCCATTTTTGGTGACTTTCAATTTTCCTAGATTCATACACTGTATATTCCACATTCTGAGTATTAACGAATGTTTGCATCTGTCTCTTCTCATTTTAGGTTGTATCTCA
Organism: Chrysochloris asiatica; assembly: GCF_000296735.1. Taxonomy (NCBI): domain Eukaryota; kingdom Metazoa; phylum Chordata; class Mammalia; order Afrosoricida; family Chrysochloridae; genus Chrysochloris; species Chrysochloris asiatica. Next base: position 2,116,375 of record NW_006408683.1, read on the forward strand.
TCACAAATGAAGGTCCCAAAAGCTTTGCTTCATTTGTGTCATTATGGTCAACTCTACTTTGAGGAGGCAGCTCTTTTCAAGACTTATTTTGAGTGCCTTCCAACCTGAAAGGTTCATCTTCTGGCACTATACCTGACAAAGTTTCATTCTTTGTCATAACGTTTTCAGTGGTTAACTATTCAAAACTGGTCTGCATCTTGTTCTTACTAGTCTGTCTTAGTCTGGAAACTACACTGAAATCTGTCCACCATGAGTGGCCTTGCTTGTATTTAAAATACTGGTGGCATATCTTCCAAAATCACAACAACTTACAAGCCACCACAGTTTAACAAACTGACAGAAAAATAGTGGAACACACTACCTGGCATATAGTAAATGCTGAATAAATATTTGTGGAATGGATTTTAGTGGACATGTTGACTTTTTATGGTTTGTTGGGTAAACATAGAAGCAAATTCTTCACGTAGCCACTAGGTGGTATGCTTTAACTTGCTTGAGAGTATTCCATAGTGCCATATCCACACTAAGCCATAATTGACTATGTTACTAGAAGGCCAACATCTCCTGTTCCATCCTGAGTCCCAAGGGAAGGTCACTGGTTGGGAGATGAAACGCTTATAATGTCCCAGTGGAGTGAATAGAATAACATGCAGGGAAATGTAAGCAGGGTTTGCATGGAGAGATACCATTAAAGTCAGAAGGTCATTATACTTATAACTCTAGAATCCTGAAGTCCAGGTGTTTTCACCAGGCTTCAGGGTTGATGGGTGCCATATATATAATGGAAGAAGAGTCAGATACCTACTTAAACATCATAGTTGGGACTTAGGCTAGTTGGATTCACCCATTCAGCATTTACTGAATTCCTATACTCTATTGAGTACACTAGGAGATCATACTTGTCATTGGGTTCTGCCTTAGGCTAGGTTCTCTAGAGCAGCAAAATCAATGAAACTTATATATGTGTATATTTGTTATTGTTGTGAAGTGCCTTTAGATATATATAAAACAGACATTTATCCATTAGAAAGATGCAAATCAAAACAGCAATGAGATATCATCTCACACCAGCAATAACAGCAAAGATCAAAAAAGTAGAAGACAATAAATGCTGGTGGGGATGTGGAGAGACTGGGACACTCCTGC
>NW_006408683.1:2121435-2122952 GCF_000296735.1 Chrysochloris asiatica
GTAAATCTTTACGGGAGCAGAATGCCTCATCTTTCTCCCACGGAACAGCTGGTAGTTTCGAACTGCTGGCCTTAAGGTTCGCAGCCCGAGTCGTAACCACTATGCTATCAGAGCTCCTTTGATAGTAGCTTCCAAAAGAGGAGATAATTGGGATGGTCTAAGAAAAATCAGTTGTCGATTCCAACTCATGGCAGCCTCATGTGTATCAGAATAAAACTGTGCTTCATAGGGTTTTCAATGGCTGATTGTTTGGAAGTACATCATGAGGGGTCTCTGAGCGGACTTGAACTTATAAACTTTCCTTCAGCTAGGAGACAAGGGCATTAACTGTTGGCACCTCCTGAAGACTCTGGTCTAAAATATAGTCCATACTAATCCTTGGAGGCTAAATGGGTTAAGGGCAGTGGGTTGGTTGTGGGAATTAAGTGCATACCTTGCTGAAGGTATCTATTACCAGAAGGAATGAACAAAGAAAGGCTAGAGAATAAACCCAGAGATATCATATTCCAGGGACATTTGAGGTTGAAAAATATGCAACAATAACTTCTACTTGACAAGCTACAGGTGGTTGGTAATAGTACAGAAACATGGATTTGTTGTTGCTACTAAGTGCCATTGAGTCGGTTCCCAGACACAGATGTCAGAGGTGGTGCCACATATAGTATGCCATCTGAGAAAGGTACCCTATTCTAAAAAGGTCAAGTGGTCTCTATCTACTGCTGCCAGATTCTGAAAGAAATCCCTCCTCATATAGAGAAATGTTTTCAACTGTGTGAGGCTGAGCTAGATCAAGATAAGCTGGGACCATGGTAGAGGTGGTGAGTCCTTGCCAGTGCTGGGGACAAAAGTCTGAAGTATAGCCAAAAGTATGAGTCATTAAAGAGATAACTGGAGTAGTGATGAACAACACTATGCTCTTGCCATGCCTTTCCATAAGGGAAGGCTTATGTACTCTGCCCTCTTCTCAGAGTATTCATATTGGCAGTGTCTCTTCCACTTGGACAGTCCTGGGGCATAATAGGATCAAGGCTTGCTCCACAAATCCTCCCTATGTTCTAAGTCCATAAGTGCTTTGACTTAAAGGCATAACTTTTAACTTTCCTCTTCCCCTACCTGCCCTCAGAGCTTCAGGGAACTGTGGCTAAGACCTGGTGACATGAGTCAGCAACTTGACTATTGTCAATAATCAGCAAGGCTGAGGACTTCAATTGATGGTTATGTGGCAAGGGCCCTGAGGTGTGGAAAGTAAATATACTGAAAAGCTATTGGGTAGTTCATAGAATTGCTAGGTGGTAGTGGCGGTGGTGGTTATGTGCTGTAGAGTTAATTTTGACTCATACTGACCCTGTATAGGATTTCCCAGGCTATATATCTTTTTCTTTTTTCTTTTTTTTAGTTTTTATTGTGAGGTTTACATGGAAGAACATAAGCTTTGCACTCATCCTATCGTATTTCGTTCCATTGCAATGATTATAATCCCCTCCATGCATCATCAAATAACCAAAGGGTACACCACA
>NW_006408683.1:2124191-2125455 GCF_000296735.1 Chrysochloris asiatica
CTCAAAAGAGGGAACGGATCATTACAGCAAGGATCATTCCCACCCCCTCCATACACAGAATATACAGGGATAGCCAACTTGGATATTGGCTACCCAAAATGGGGGCGTGGGGGCTACAAAGGCAAGAAGTGACTGGCTTACAAGCTTTCAAGAGGGAACCTAGATCCAGAGGATGTGGAGGAAGGTAGACTCTCCACTGAGTAGTATCCAATCTGTCTAGGAGGGGCTGATGAAATGAAATGCAGATAGGTCTCTTGTCATACAATAGTGAATAATTGTTATCAGGACTGATTGTGAGGGTTGGAAATGTAAAGGTAGACGTTTTGTAACAAGGAGAGGAGTGATTAACTTTACAGTTTAGAAGCGAAGGTCCCTGGGACCATCAAGGGAGAACAGTGGAGAGCAGGACCCTACCCAGAGAAGCAGTGATGCCTGAGATGGAGGCAGAGACGATGATGTGGAGAGATGGAGCAGCTGGGGACTTTAGACACAGAGAGGGAGAGGGGCTGTGTGCTGATGACTGGGGGACAGGCTTTGGTTGGTTGATGATGCATGGAGGGGATTGTGACCATGGCAATGAAACGATATATGATAGAATGAATGTAACACTAATGTTCTCCCATGTAAAGTATCACATAATTCACAATAAAACATTTTTAAAAAATGAGCACAGGACATGAACAGACACTTCACCAAGGGGGAGATTCAAGCAGCCAACAAACATATGAAGAAATGTTCACGATCACTAGCCATTGTTGTTGTTGTTAAGTGCCATCAAGTTGATCTCGACCCATAGTGACCCTGTATAGGGTTTCTGACTAGCCATTAGAGAGAGGCAAATTAAAACAACAATGAGATATCATCTTACACCAGCAATATCAGCAAAGATAAAAAAAAAAAGTAAAGGACAATAAATGCTGGCAAGGATGTGGAGAGACTGGGACACTCCTGCATTGCTGGTGGGATTGCAAAATGGTCCAAGCACTCTGGAAATAAATATGGTGCTTCCTCATAAGGTTGGATATAGAAATACCTTATGATCCAGCAATTCCTCTACTTGGTATTTACCCACAAGAGAAATGAGCCATAACACCCATAGATATATGCACACCAATGTTAATAGCAGCACTATTAACAATAGCAAAAATATGGGGACAGCCTAAGTGCTCATCAATGGAAGAATGGATAAACAAACTGTGGTACATACACACAATGGAATACTATGCTACCTTGAAGAACAATAAGGAAGCTACAAGCCACCACA
>NW_006408683.1:2131430-2135285 GCF_000296735.1 Chrysochloris asiatica
TCTTTCTTCTTCTAGTGGAGTTCTGATCATCCAGCCATTGAAACCAGGTCAAGTGGGTACTATCTGCAAGTATGGGTGTTCTTGTGCATCTCCCATCACTTCATATCAGCTGGACACGTCTCTCTCCGCTCTAGTCCTCTGTAGCCATGTCACTGCCTCTGGGCCCAGGAGTCCCAGGGTCTTGCCATACTGCTGGCCAACCAGGTCTCCACCCAGCTTCACAGGGGTCATTGAATGTGGTCAGGCTTATCTCACAACTTTATTGCTGTTTTTCCCCCTCTTCCCCTTATTGGTGACCAACATGGTCACCAGACAGACTACATGCCTGCTCGTGTATTCCCCTTGAGTCTCAGTCTTGGAAGGGGGTTTGCTCTGAAGGGTCGCTACCACCGCCTTGATGACTCCCGGGCAAACAGCTTACTTGTTCTTGTAGTAATCAATCAGACTGCCATTATTGTTTTGGATTTTTCCTGCCAGTCTTTCTTTCACAAAGTATCGTCTGTTCTTCTAGCCGCTCCAGGCTGGTCTACTTGTCCTTTCCAGTGGAAATTTCCTACCTCAGTCAGTTCTGGATGGGGTTCTGGATTCCACCTATGGTCTTGTGCAATGCAAAGCTCCACAGGAAAGCCTCTTTCATTGGGCAACTTCTAGCCCCCTTTAAGGTATTCCAATCAGTTATAGGCTGAAGACAGACTTATAAGCTTTCTGTAGTGATGTTTCTGGCTATTCCTTTCTCTCCCCCTCAAGTGTCTATTTTACAATAGTAGGTCAGGGAAACCTAGATTCAAAAGACACCAAGCTATATATCTTTACAGGAGCAGAACACTTCATCTTTCTCCCTCATAACAGCTGGTAGTTTCAAACTGCTGACCTTGAGGTTAGCAGCCTGACTCATGACTACTACACTACTAGAGTTGCTAGAAGGACTGGAAAATCAGATCTAGAGTAGATAAAAACAGACACAAAGACCCAGTTCACAGCAGAATGCATCCAATAAGGACACCACTGTCCCTAATGCTGAGTACCAGCTGTTGCAAGTACAGTACTGGCTTTGCCTACACCATACTGGCACTGCACAAACTTCTGACATCCACTGGAGGGCACAACCAGAAAAGATTCCCTTGCTTCTTTATTTATTTCAGTAACTCTATAGTAGGGCTTCTGATTGAGTCTAAGAAAAAAAAATTCCATAAAAACCTCTCTTCTACCATCATATAATCTTATTCTTTACCTTTTATTTTTATCATCTGAATTCTTCCATACATATTTTTAAAAGAAGAATCTTAGCTAGCACTCTGTAGTAAAAGCTGCATGCCCTATCCAGATCCCAGTTAGCAGCTGCACAGCCATCCCCAGCTGCTGCAAGTGCTGGCCACTAACTCATCACAGTTGCTTGCCTTGACCTCCCCTTGACCTTGGCTGACAATAGCTGCCCTGCTGGAAAGTTATGAACCTCTTTCACCCCAGGGAGGAGGAAAAAGCTTAAAGCCAATGGCTGCCTGTTCCTTTTGCCTCAGTGCAGGTTGTGTTCCAGAGACCTGCTAAACTGTGCCTGAGACCACAGCCTTTGCCTGGGATAGACTTTACCTGAGACCACATCCCTTCTCAGTTTTTTACCTACCACATTTATCTTGCTTTCCTTCCTCCCTTTAAAGTCTTTCCTAAGAACAGCCCCTCAATAAATTGTCAGCTGGGGGCACCCTGTCTCATGTTCTGCATCTAGTGAACCTGGCCTCAGGCACATTTCTAGTGTCATTATGACCCTCATCTCTCTTCTTTTCCGTTCCAAGTCCCACAGTCACATGTGCCTTGCCTTCTGTTTCTTGGACAAACTAATTATCATGAGCAAGGGCAGAGACACAGTACAGCCTCATGATTGAAACCAGGAAGCCATGTAACCCTTGTTGTTGTTAGCTGCCATCAAGTTGGCTCCTGATCCATGTCAACCCCAGAAGGAATTGCTGCCCACCCCTGAGCCATCCCAATGAACAGTTGTGAATGTTGTGATCCCTAGGATTTCATCAGCTGATTTTCAGAAGTAGAACCCCAAGCCTTTCTTCTTAATTCACATTCATCTGGAAGCCCCACTGAAACTTGGTTAGCATCTTAGTAACTCAAAAGCTACCACTGACAGACGGGTGGTGTCTATGCAAGAGAAGCATTTGTTGGTCATTAAATATGAGTCTTCTGCATTGTTGTTGTTGGTGGTGGTGCTGTCAAGTCAGTTCTGACTCATAGCGACCCTGTATAGAATTTCCAAGCGTTTGAAATGCCGACCTTGTAGTTAGCAATCCAATAATTACCTTACACCATCAGGAGTCTCCTGTATAAAAGGCAAGAATTCTGCCACTAAACTCTAACTCTATGAATATATAGGGGACTTCAAAAAGTTCTTGGAAAATGGAATTGAAAGAGAATAGAATTTTCCCAAACTTTATGAAGTCCCCTTGAAATGTAGGATTATGACTGTGATAAGCTTCAAGAAGAAAAAGTGCTCACTGCTGCATGAGAGGATATGACCTCTGGGAAACCTTCCGTAAGGAAGTGAATTTGAGCTGCAGTCTGAAAAATTAATAAACATTTAACTGTTGTGGGGAGAAGAGAGTCTGCATACATATTTATGCATATATATTGTATGTCCTGAGGTAAGAGAATATAGGAAATGAACACAAGGCCAATGTGATTAGAGCTTTAAACCCATTCACTGAGGGACCAGAGCTGGCTGGCCTGGTGTTTTAAGAAGTTTAATCTATTTCATAAAACAAAATGAAGGTACTAAAAGGCTTCATGCTACTTGGGGAGGAGTAAAGTGACACGATCAGGCTTGCACTTTGAAAGATTTCTCTGGCTGCAATGTAGACAAGGTCTTTGAAAGGAACCCAGAATGGATTTGGATAGCCTGTGAGGAGGCCATTGTGAAGGTCTTGGGAAAGAAGATTGGAGCTTACAGGGAAGGGATGAGTGGAAAGATGTGGACAAATGTAGAAGATCTTTAGGAGCAGCATTGCTAGGATTTGGTGATGAATTTTCTGAGGGTGATGGTGAGGAGATGTTGTCAAAGATGATGCCTGACTTTCTGGTTTTCATAACTAGAGGGATTGAAGGAAATACTGAGAGATACAGGGCAGGCTCTGCCACAGATCTCTCATGTTTCCTTAGGACCAAGACTGTATTCTGTTTGGGTCCCACTTCACTATTTTATCCACACATTATCACTCAGAAAATATTGTTAACTGTCAATCATGTTTCACATGATTGTTGGCATCATAAATGGTTTCCTTCCATGATTGGTTCTGTACACTTGGTTTGACTCAGGACGAAGGGGTTAGTGAGGAGGGAAAGAGAGGACAGGCTGGGTAGAAGCCTGAAAGAAGAGGGCAGCAGTGTAGCCTTTTGGTTTGGAACAAAATGTACCTCTGCCAGGCCAAGTTTATCCTTTTCTTGCTCCCATCTGGATTACATAAAAAGTCAGAGTCTTGACTATGAGAAACTGAAGTGCTACTTGCCATTCAGAGGAAATGAGTTTAATCCCTTTAGAGAAAGAAAACGTTCTTTAGTGATTCTACTACTCTGCATAGACTATGACTAGAAAGTACTGTCTATACAATTAACCAGTATGACCCACTTTTCCAACTTGAATATCTTTTATTTTTTTACTAGTATCTTGGGTCCCAATTTTACCTTTTCTTAAATCTTTTTTTAAAAACAGCTTTTGTTGTTGTTATGTACCATTGAGTCAGTACCGACTCAAGCAACAATCTGCACAACAGATAAAACACTGCCCTGTCCTGGGCCAACCTCACAATTGTTGCCACACTTGAACCCACTGATGCTGTCATTTTGCCAATCCATCTC
>NW_006408683.1:2137893-2141678 GCF_000296735.1 Chrysochloris asiatica
CAAGGAACAATCTGGTTGCACTTCTTCCAACACAGATCTGTTGGTTCTTTTGGCAGCCCATGGCACTTTCAATATTCTCCTCCAACACCATAGCTCAAAAGCATCAATTCTTCTATGGTCTTCCTTATTCACTGTCCAGCTTTTGCATATATATGAGGCTATTGAAAATACCATGGCTTGGGTCAGGTGCACCTTAGTCCTCAAGCTGACATCTTTGCTCTTTCAACACTTTAAAAAGGTCTTAATTCTTCTGTTCCAACCTTATTGGCTTTAATGGTTGGTGCATACATTTGAATACTACTGGTATTAACCGGGCTTTCCTGTAGGCGCATGGATGTTATCCTATCACAGACAGCATTGTATCTCATGACTGATCTTGATATGTTCTTTTGACAATGAATGCATTCCTCTTCAATTTGTCATTCCCAGCATAGTAAACCATGTAGTTGTCAAATTCAAAATGACCAATACCAGGCCATTTCAGCTCACTAATGCCTAAGATAATCGATGTTTATGCATTCCATTTCATTTTTGACAATTTCCAATTTTCTTAGATTCATACTTCTTACATTCCATGTTCCTATTTTCAATGTATGTTTACAGCTGTTTCTCTTCATTTTGAGTTTTGCCCCATCAGCAAATCAAGGTCCCATGGGCTTTACTTCATTCACATCATCTTGATCAACTCTATTTTGAGGAGGCAGCTCTTCCTCAGTCACATTTTGAGTGCCTTCCAACTTGAGGGGCTCATTTTCTAGCACTATATCTGACAGTGTTTCTCTGCTGTTCATAAGGTTTTCAATGACTAAATATTCAGAAGTAGTTCATCACTCCTTTCTACTCTGTCTTTGTCTGGGAGCTCATCTGACACCTGTCCACCATGGGTAACCCTGCTGGTATTTTAAATACCAGTAGCACAGCTTCCAGAATCACAGCAACTCACAAGCCACCACAGTACAACAAACTGACAGATGAGTGGTAGAAAACAACTTTATTAAGATATAATGAATATACCCTACAATGCACTCATTTAAAGTGCATAATTCAATAGCATAATTCATAATTCACAGATGTATGCAATTATCATGTCAATTTTAGAATATTTTCATCAAAAAGGAACTTTCAATTTCATCTCCAGAATCCTCACCTCCTCAACCCTAAGCAGCCACTAATATATACTTTCTGTCTCTATATGTTTGAATATTTCATATAAACTATTATTCTGAAAATTTAATATAAGTGGAATCACACAATACATGGGCTCAGGTGACTAGCTTCTTTCACACTTAGCAACTGTTTCAAGTTTCATCTGATATATTATGATATATGTCATAAAATATATCAGCACTTCATCCCATTTTATGACAGAATAATGTTCTATTGTATGTATAACCCACAATTTGTTTATCATCCATTCATTGATGGACATTGGAATCATTTTCACCTTTGGAGTCTTATAAATATTGGTACTATAAACACTCAAGTATACATTTTTGAGTGGACATCTATTTTAATTTCTCTTGGGTGTATCCTAGAAGTGGAATTGTTTGATCATAGAATAACTTGATGCTTAATCTTTTAAGGAACCACTGGCCTGTTTTCTAGAGTAGCTGCACCATTTTACATTTCCACCAAAATGAATGATGGTCCTGATTTCTCCACATCCTCCCCAACACTTCTTATTTTCTGACTTTCCTGTTTTCTAGTCATCCTAGTAGATGTGAAGTGGTATCTCATTGTGTTTCAACTTGATCTTATTAGAAGAAATCTAGTGTTTTTCTTTTGGGGTCATTCCCATTCAGATTTTCCAAGAACTTTTCACCCAGCTCTTCCACAGCAGCAGCTAATAATGAGCCTCGCTATGCTCATTGTTTCTCAGCTCCTTTTCCTTTAGAGAAGTCAGAGTGGGATGATCAAATCATATCAATGTACTTAGCATAAAGTGCCAATGCCTAAAATGGCCTTAATTAAAGGCCTGCAATGAGGTGGCCCCTGCCTATTTTTCTGATCGGTGTCCCCCTTCCACTTTTGGGAGCCCCCTATGTTCTACTAGGAGTCCTGGTGTGGAGCTTCAGATTAATGCACTGGACTGCAAGGTTGGTTTGAAACACAAGGTTGGTGGTTCAAGTTCACCAGCCGCTCCTTGGAAACCCTATACAGGATTGCTGAGTCAGAACCAACTTGACAACACTTAACAACAACAAAAACAATGTTCTACTAACTGGTCTTGTTTCAACTTCTCATCTATACTAAGCTGTGTAATTGCTCTATGATCTTTGCAGGTATTACTCTCCATCCATTCTTTGGCTCCTCTTTTAGAATCTCAGCATCCTAGAAAGGCCTTCACTTCTCACCTTGGTGCTTAGTGACATCACATTTATAGCCTGAAATCTAGCATGGTATAAAATTTGAAAAAGAAAAAATAAAGAGGATTTATACCACATAATTTAAGATATGCTATAAAGCTATATCAGTATCATAGAAATTGAGAAACAATACAAATTAGGGCCTTTTTTTCTACAGAGCTGGTTTACCAGCACAACTACTAGATAAATCTAGCAAAATATGTATGTAAAGACCTCTACAATAAAATATTGCTGAAAGAAATTAAAGAAGACAAGAACATAGATACCTTGTTAATAGCTCAGAAGACTCAATAGTGTTGAGATGTCAAGTCTTCCCAAATTATTCTTTAGTCAATAGAATCCTAATTAAAATCCCAACAAACCAGTTGATACTAACATTTATGAGGAAATGCAAAGTCTTAGAATATATGAAAAATTGATAAAGAAATAAGGAGGGCTCATATTACATGACTTAAGATTTAATATAAAGTTATACTAACCAAGATAGTATGGTGTTAGTGTATGATTAGACATGTTGTTGTTGTTAAATGCCGCTGAATCAGTTCCAACCCATAGCAACCCTGTATAGGGTTTCCGAGGAGCAGCTGGTGAGCTTGAACTGCTGATCTTGCAGTTCAAATGGCATTGCAGTCTGGCATATTAACTCACAGCACCACACCAAGACTCCTATACATATGAGGGGGTTCCAAAATGTTCGTTTTGATTCCAAAAACATTTTGGAACCTTTATTATTTATTTGTTTGTTTGTTTGTTTATTTATTTAGACTTTTTATTGTGAATTTAGTGAAGGTTTACAGACAAGGTCATCTATACATTCAACAAATTATACATTTTGTTTCATCTCTGTGATTGCAATCTCCTCCCTGCAACTAGAGTAATCCTACTTCCTTCCTGTGGCATCACCACATTTACATCTCATATTTCACAAAAGAACAAAGCAAAAACATTTGATGTACACATACAAAAATATATACATATTGTGAGATTCATTTAAATGTTAAAAAGGCACAATTGGCAAGCCGACCTCCTGTCCACAGGCTTACTCAATCCTTGGGCCTAGAGATCGCAGCTGCTCTGTCTCTCCATCTCTGCTGTCATTGCTTTCTTACATAGGGATTTCATGCTCCACTCATGTTCTTCCTTCTTGATGGTCCTGGTATCATCTATTTCTGAAATAAAAGATTAACTATTCCCATCTTTTAGTTACACACTGTCTACAATTACAGTTGTGATAATCATAATTAATCCTGCTAACAACTAACTACAATTGAACCAATTACCAATTACCTACCATCCCCTTTCACCAGATCCATATGGAAAAGAGGAAAACTATTCAGTGATGAGTCTGCCTTACCCACCTCATTCTGAAACTAATCTCACTAATGAAAGCTTGTTAAGTCAGCCAATTCATGCTTATAT
>NW_006408683.1:2142693-2144277 GCF_000296735.1 Chrysochloris asiatica
AGGGGAAACTAATAACCACAAGACTGTCAAACAGATAAACATTTTTCTCCTCCTTTACCCATTCAGCCTATGCCTATATTCATGTATCTACTCACAGAACATTGTTGTCCCAAAGTCGTGTATAATTACTATTTACCTCTATCCCATTGAGCCCAGGCATATTTCCCCAAGTTTTCCCCTATCTTCATTGTTCATCAGCCACATTCCCTCTTCTTATCTATTGCTCTCCCACTTTTTGAAAAACTGCCCTCAGTGTCACCCGAGCTAACATGTGCCTACCCTCTAGTCATTGAATTACTCTTCTCTCCCTCCCAACTCTTGTTGTTGTTGTTGTTAAGTGCTGTTGAGTCAGTTCCAACCCATAGTGTAGGGTTTCCTAGGAGCAGCTGGTGAGCTTGAACCTCCAACCTTGTGGTTCAAACAAACTTTGCAGTCCAGTGCATTAACCCACAGCACCACACCCTGGTAAACCATCAAAGAATGTTTCTTTTAGTAGGGAAACCTTTCCTTAAGCTTTTACAATAATGGTCTCATATAATATTTATCCTTTTGTGAATAACTAATTTCACTCAGCATAATATCCTCCACTTTCATCCATGTTATGAGATGTTTTGAGGTTCATCGTTATTCTTCAAGGTTGCATAATATTTCATTGTACTTACGTACCAAAGTGTTTATCCAGTCTTCCATTTATGGGCACTTAGGCTGTCTCCATCTTTTTGTATTGTGGATAGTGCTGTGATGAACACTGGTGTACGTATATCTACTTGTATTTCTTGCAGATATAAACCAAGTCGAGGGATTGCTGGTTCATACAGTATTTCTATTTCTAACTTTCTGAGGAGCACCATGCCATTTTCCCAAGAGGTTGAACAATTTTACAGCAATGTAGGAGGGTCCCTGTCTCTCCACACCCTCACCAGCGTTTGTTATTTACTGATTGTATGAACTTCATGTTAGATTTTATCTCCTTGTTGTTTTGATTTGCAACTCTCCAATGGCTAATGAATATGAACATTTCTTCATATGATTTTTGGTTGTCTGAATGTTTTCCTTGGTGAAGTGTCTGTTCATGTCCTGTACCTATTTTTAAATTAGGTTGTCTTTTTCTTGTAGCACTATTGTTGTTTTCCATAAATTTTAAATATTAGTCCCTTATCTGACACATCATTGCAAAAAAAGTGTTCCCTGTCTGTGGACTCCCTTTTTACTCTTTTGGTGAAATTTTTTGATACATGTAAGTTTCTAATTTTTAGGAAGTCCCAGTCATTTATTTTGTCTTCTACTGACTGTGGTTTTTACAATGTTTGAACCCCTAAGTTTATCCCTGTTTTTTCAATGATGCTCTTTAGAGTTTTAGCAGTAAACAGGCACTGTCTAGTTCTTCTGGTCTCAGAATCTTGGAGACTGTTGTTCATGTGTTTCATTGGTCCATTAGAATAATTGATTACAAGCAACTTAAATTCTCATCATTCATCTTTCTTCTGCATATGTAGAGACCAATAGTTGCACCTTAGATGGCTCTTAATTACCTTTTTTTTTTTTTTTTTTTGAATTTTTGGCCAGCTTCCTCTAAAGAATAAG
>NW_006408683.1:2145498-2162022 GCF_000296735.1 Chrysochloris asiatica
TATGCTGAGGTTCAATCAAGTTCTTAGGGGATCTTACTCTCTAGCAGGGGTATCTTAATTACCTTTTAAGATCCCAGATGCTACTCACCAAAATAGGATGTAGGACATTGTCTTTGTGGACTATGTAAAGCCAATTGACCCCCTGAGACTGTGGTCCATTGTCTTAAAAGGTTTGATAATACCTAAGTTTTCATCAATTTGCCCACTATATCCTCTACCACTTTCATAGCGGTGTCGCAGCAAAAGGTAAATATTCATGGGCATATATCCTTTTTCAAACCTTTATCTATTTGTGGGTGTACTCCCACTCTTTTCCCATATCTGTTCAGCCTGTGTTTCTGTCCATGTGTCTACCCAAAGAACACTTGTTCCAAGGTTGTGTATACAACACTATTTACCTCTATCCCCTTTAGCTCTTATATACCTTCTTGTGTCTTCACCTGCCTTCATCATTCTTTTGCATACCTTCGTCTTCTCATTGATTGCCCTCACCATCACTCATGTTAACACATGTCTCCCCTCTAGCTAGTGAATTACTCTCCCTTCCCTCCCATTCCTGGTAACCATGAAAGAAAGTTTCTTTTAACATGAAAATTTTTACTTGAGTTTTTACAACATTGGTCTCATATAATATTTGTCCTTTTGTGATTGACTGATTTCACTCAGCATAATGTCCTCCAGGTTCATCCATGTTATAAGGTGTTTCACAGATTCATCATTATTCTTCGCTGTTGCATAGAATTCCACTCTGTGTATATATCACAGTTTGCTTATTCATTCTCCCAATGATGGGCATTTAGGCTGTCTCCATCTTTTTGCTATTATAAATTGTGCTGTGATGAACACAGTAGTTGTGGATTTTACTGTCCCAGCAGCAATTTAGGTGGCCTCCCAGTCTCTCCACACCCTACCCAGTTTTGTTTTGTTTTTACATTTTGCTATTAATGCTAGGGTGAGATGATTTTTATTTGCATATCTCTAATGGCTAATGGGAGTTATGGTGTGGCACTGTGGGCTAATGCATCAGACTACAAAGTCATTTGAACTGCAAGGTCAGTGGTTCAAGCTCATCAGCTGCTCCTTGGAAACTCTATACAGGGTCGCTAAGGGTTGGAATCAATTCGACAGCACTTAACAACAACAACAACAATGGCTAATGAACATTTCTTCATATGTTTGTTGGCTGCCTGAATGTCTTCCTTGGTGAAGTGTCTGTTCATGTCCTCTGCCCACAAATTAAGCTGTTTGTCTTTTTCTTATAGAGGTGTTGTAGTTTTCTATAAATTTTAGAGATTAGTGCCTTGTCTCATAAGTAATTCATCAGACACTCTTCAATGAGTACTTTACTGAAATTTTATAACGGTTATGTTGGACATTTGCTAATATTCATATAAAATTTAAGCAGTATCATGATTATGCTTCATAGCATAGAAATTGTGCTTTAATCTCTGCTGGAATAGACTCAGAAATTTTTCTGAAATAGTGTGTGTTTTGCCTATGAACAATCTTTTGGCCCTTCTCTGTGTATTCAGCCAAGTGTCCTACTCCTAAAACAAAAATGTGTGTGTAATCAGCAAAATAGAATAACTTTCACTCATTCAGAAAATACCTTTTTGATGTTTTTTTTTAAATCATTATGAATGACCATCATTACCTCTGCTGTTATTCCTTATCTTAAAGTCTACTTTGTCTGATGTTGTTGTTGTGTGCCATTGTGTTGGTTCTGACTCATAGTGATCCTGTATAGGGTTTCTGAGGAGTGGCTGTTAAGTTTGAACCACCGATCTTGCAGTTCAAACCGACCTTGAGGTCAAGTGCTTACCCTACGATGCTACCCCAGGACTCCACACCAGGATTTTGTCTGATAGTTATATAATATTTCCAGCTTTCTTATAGTTAATGTTTGATTCAGATACAGTATATGTTTTCCCACCCTTTTCCTTTTAATATATATGAAAACACATATGCAGATTTCTGGGCCTGTTTCTTTATATTGCTTCTTCCTCTTTTCAATAATCTATCCCACAAACTCCAGTTGCATAATACACCGCACTTCTGACCCCAACTCCAGTGTTTGTCTTCTCAACTCAACAAGATCTCTGTATTAGGCTTGAGTCCCCGCCCATCCTTGCACAGCAGGTTAAGAAAGCTGGAGTGATTTTTCTTGCTAGTTGTTGCTGAATTAGCTCCAACTCTTGGCAACCCCATGTATAACATAAGAAAAGGTTGCTTGGTTCTGTATCATCTTCATGATCCTTGGTATACTCGAATCCAGTCCATTGTTGCAGTCACTGTGTATTTTGGGTGCCTTCCAACTCAGGGGCTCATCTTCAAGCATTATACCAGATAAAATTTTGTTGTGTTCCATAGAGTTTTCAGATATAGATTGCTAAGTCTTTTTTCCTAGTTTGTCTTAGCCTGAAAATTCTTTTACTCTTCCTTTTGCTTACTCTCCTCAGACCTCACTGAGTTCCTTCTAGATCCTTGCATAGTGAAGGTTCATCCTTGCTTTTGGATCTTTGTCCTTGTTCTTCACTTTCTCCTTAATATTTTTCCCCCAAATACTCATATGTTGTTTCCTCACTTTCCCCTAAGTCTTTTCTTAAATGTCACCTTCTCAGTGAGGCCTTCTCTGAACATTTAAAACTCTGAAACAACTTCATACCCACTCTACTCTCTTCCTTTTTGCTCATGTTTACTTTCCCTCATAGCATTTAGTGTCTTCTAGTCTATTATATGCAGCCCTGGCCAGACTGCAAAGTCAGTTTGATCTGCAAGGTCGAAGGTTAAAGCTTACCAGCTGCTCCTTAGAAAACCTATGCAGGATCACTATTGATTGGAACCAACTCGACGGCCATCAGTGTATTATATATAATTTACTTATTTCTTCCCTTCCATGACCACTTATAGAATTCAGGAAATTTCATCTGTTTTATTCACTGATGACCAACACTTACAGTAGTGCCTAGAACATAGAAAAACTTTGTAAATATTTCATAAATAAGTGAATGTTAGAGAATGTTGAATTAAGTGAAGGATGATCATTGCAGGAAGAGGGGATGGCATGGAAAAGCACTAAAGGGGAAAAGAATGTGATATGATCATAAAACTAAAATTAGATGGATATTGCTGGAATGAAAGCCATGCAGGAATATATCCAAGAGGCTAAGGATTTGAACTTCAGCATAAAGGTAGCAAAGTGTTATTGAAAGATTTTAAATTGAGGGGGTGGAGGGCCTGATAGAGATTGATTGGATTAACAATTTAGACATTTCACTCTGGCAGAAGGTAGGGAGGTAGGGAGGCAAGAGACAAAGAAATAGTTGATTTCCATTTCAGTAATTCTAATATTGAATAGTAAGAACCTGAATTAAGACAGTGGTTAGACAGAGGGCTAGAGCTGAGAGTGAAGCATCCAGCTGATATGAAGTGAGGAGAGACGCACAAGAACGTCCAAACTTGCAGATAGTACCCATCTGACCTAGCCTTGATGGCTTGATGATCAGAATTTGACTAGAGGAAGATTAAAAAAAACAATTTTTGATAAAGGAAACAAGTGTAAATTGCTACAATTTGATGAACTTGACCTATACTTATGGATGTAGTAGCTCAAGATACCAGCTGAGAAGGAAGGAGTCTTCACATGAAGTATCAACCCTCTGTATACAGGGTAGATAGGGATGGGCAACTTAGACTTGTTGTGAATTGCCGCCAAGTCTGTTCCGACCCATAGAGGCCCTGTATAGGGCTTCCGAGGGGCAGCTGGTGAGCTTGAACCGCCGACCTTGCATTTCAAATGGTTTTGCAGTCTGGTGCATTAACCCACAGTGCCACATCAGGCCTAACATGAGGGGGTGATAAAGACACGAAGTAACTGGCTTACAAGTTTTCAATAGGGAGTTTAGTTTAAGAGTGTGTCGGGGAAGGTAGAGTCCCCACTGAATAGCTTCATCTTGTCTAGATGGGTCTGGTGAAAAGAGATGGAGATAAGATTCTTGATTCAATAATGAGTAATTGTTATCATGACTAACTGCGACGGGCACAACTGTAAAGGTAGAAGTTTTGTAACAAAAAACAGGGGAGTAGTTAATCTTAAAGTTCAGAAACAGAGGACTCTAGGACCATCAAGGGAGAAGAGCACAAGCAGAATGTGGGACCCTATCCAGAGAAGCAGTGACACCAGAGATGGATGCAGAGATAAGGACATGGCGAGAGCAACCGAGGACTCTAGACTCATGGAAAGAGAAAGACTAGCATTGGCGGCCAGAAGGCAGGCTTGCAGAAAATGCCCTTTGGTTGTTAAAATTATTATATATTCCTGAGTGTTTTTGTGTACGTCCCCTCCCCCCCCCCAAAAAACCAGAGAGAACAGAAACAAATACTGTTGAATGATGATACATGGAGATTGTAATCATTGCAAATGAAACAATGGTATAAAACCGATGTTCTCCCATGTAAACTATCACTAAATTCACAATAAAAACTTAAAAATAAGAACCACAATGATTGAAAATGAAAATCTATTTGGATAGTCAAAATTATAACATTTATTTTTTGTGTTAGGCACTAATGCATCATGTGCCCACTGTTATGCTGAAAAATCTGTTGATTTACCTGAACAATAAATACATACCTTTGTAATAATAATAATAATGGTCAGAGGCACTGTGAGGAGAGGGGGTGGATATGAGATGTATTTAGAAAGTGAAATCTTCAGGGCTTGGTAAACAAATAGGTTGTTAAGTGTGAAGGAGAGCATGCGCCTAGGATGACAACCAGATTTCTAGCTTGGGTGACTTGAGGAATGATGGTGCCATTAACTGACTATAAAGGTAAAGTAATTATACAGCCTCATCAGTCATCTTCCTATTACTGAGTGATGAGGGCCAGTGGTAAAGGGATTCAAAGCTTAAGCCATTCATCTGTGTTCTCTATATGTGCAAGCTGAACTGATGGCAGAAGTCTTACACGGAAACCATTATGCAGCAGCTTCCCTTCAATTATGGAAGACAAAGCCCATAATACAAACATTTCTTTAATTTGTTAGGCAAGGCTTTGTGCCTCATCTAAACTGCCTTGTGAAGCAACTGAGAAGGAAATTATAAATGGGTTTCCTTCAAAGGAAGTTCAGATGTGTCAAAGGGTACAAAAGTACAGGCAGTGGAGATTATCACTATCATCATCCACCATAACAACAAATATTCACATGCCTTTGGGATACTTATCTATGCCTCTGACTCTGAGAAAATCTTTCCTTTAATTGAGTGTTGAGGTGAGTGATGAAGAGGACATATTGGTAACTAGCCAGATGAATGTTGGAGTCAATGGTCAGTCAAACTACCGCTGAGTCCAAGTTGTCTAAAGTCTCTCCTCCTTCTTGAAAGAGACCCAAAAAGAGAGTCTGAAGCACCTTTCACCTATCACAGGGAGAGGCTGGTAAGTGGACACTGGGTCTGAAGAAAAGAGGCAGAAGTTGGGGTAGAGGTGGGAGTAGATGAGTGGATTTAGTAGGGTGAGCAGGAACATCATGAAAAGATTCCCTGAGGTATGGAAAGAAGAAACAGAACATGCCTAGGGTATGGATGTTGTTGTTAAGTGCCATCAAGTCTGTTCCAACTCATAGTGACCCTGTACAGGGTATGGATTGTTGTTGTTGTTGTTGTAAAGTGGCATTGAGTTGGTTCCAACTCATAGCAGTGAGTTTGAACTGCTGACCTTGCAGTCCAGGAGGGCATTCTTCTGCAGTGCCACACCAGGACTCCAGGGTATGGATGGTGGTGGTGGTGGTTATATGCTGTGGAGTTGGTTCCAACTCATAGTGACCCTGTATAGGGTTTCTAAGGCTGTAAATCTTTATGGGAGCAGAAAACCTCATCTATCTCCTGCATAACTGCAGGTAGTTTTGAACTGCTAATCATGAGATTAGCAGCCCAACTCATAACCACTAGAGATTAGCAGCTCAACTTGTAACCACTATGCTACCAGAGCTCCTTCTAGGGTATGGCTAGAGCACTTAAAATTACTCACTTGAGTAGAAGCACTTCTATAGCACTGACCCTACATTTTATAAAATTGCATTATGCATTATGGGGAGTGGCAATAATAGGGGTAAGGATTTAAAGGAATGCTCTGTAATTGGTATTCATTCAGTTTAAAAGCCTTTATTAAGTACCTATGTGCACATAAAATAATAGGTAGCAACACAAAATTGTCACATGAATGGGATAAACAGATCATTATAGACGAGTGCAGTTAGAGGTCGTTTATGTATATATATATAACTTCTAATGAAGTGCTACGTCTAATTAGAAGAATGACATATATAATTTCTTTTTATAATGATGCTATACATCAAATGCTCTGTGAGACAAAGATCTACTCTTTAAGAGTAGTTGTTGTTGTTGCTGTTAAGTGCTGTGGAGTCGTTTCTGACTCATAGTGACCCTGTATGGGGTTTCCAAGCAGCGACTGGTAAGTTTGAACTGCCAACATTCCAGTTGCAGTCCATAGTTTTGAAGTAGCTAACTTTTTTTGGCCATTAGCCTAACTATCAACTGACTCTACTATGAGTTTCAGTGAATGAATCAAGTCAGGAGGTCTACCTTCATGAGCAAAAAAAAACATTTTTTTTAACTACTTGTATTGGTTTTTGTGGCACAGACAAGTTTCTTTATCTATTAAAACCTGACCTGAACTGGTAAGCAGAAATGAAGGAAAAAACTTGCTCTGCTTGGTCAGATGTTGTATAACCTTATCAGTATAGTCTTTACTTTTGCACATATGATAAGAACTATTAAAGAAGGCAGAAAACTTCTACAGGAAACAGCATATTTAAAAAATACCTCTCTTTTATGAAACAGCAATCATAGCATCCCGCTCGAGCACAGCAAAATGCACATGGGCCACTGGGAGGACTTAGGGTTGAAGTGTTGTTCATTCTCCAAACATTAATTATTTCAGATAAAGCTATGGTTTCCCTTTTGTCAATATGTTTACTATTTCTTTAAACTGAAAATAGGAAGTATTGCAATGCTATGACCAATTTCCCTTAAATAATGACATAGTAAAATGTATGAGTTCTGATGGGAGAAATTAATGATGAAAGTAAGTTCTTCATGAAACCTCTTGAATTTTTGTTCTGATGAAAGAAAACAGCTTTTCAATGCAGTTTGGTGTTTCAGAGTAAATTTGTGAGATATTCTGGTATATTTACAGGGATTGGCTTGAGGTAAAAATGTTTATTTTATAATGATAAAAACATACCAAAATATCTAACAATAGCTGTAAACTGATAGAGTTGCCATACAGCTAATGGATCAGAAACACCTGTTCTATTGGAATTATTTTTACTGCTGAGGTAATTACTCCACTCGGCTGCTTATCTTCAGAACTGCCCTTGAGAGGGAGAATTAAGAACATCTAGCCTCTACTTCTGGTGTATTGGCCCAGAGATGTGGTACATTATAGCCAAGGGGGATAGTCTCAGCAACCCAAGTACTAAAACTTGGAACTTGGACATTCATTTTCCACATTTACATGCTTCTTCCTGAAGAGAGAGATTATATCTAATTAGCTACTGACTGGGATATTAATGATAATTTACAATGTAGACTAGTTCTTCTCACCTATATGAGACACTGTGGGGTAAAGAGCCTAAATAAAGTGGCCTTTGCCCTTGGCTCCAAAGAAATGACCCCTGAAGGAGTTGGGTCTAGTCTGAGACTTGCAGCCCGGGAATTTCATGCTGATAATTTACACTGGCAAGTAGGGGTTGACCAACCAAGAAAAGACTCACCTGAGAGGATAATAACAACTATCCTCATGAGGCCTGGTGTAGTCTATCATGTAGGACTGGTTAATGAAAGCCCAGAATATGAAGACTCAGTTTTCCTGGGAAGATACGATATCCTTTGGGACTTGGAAACTCCATGTTGGGAACTCTACTAGACCTAGATGTAGGTGTCTCTTCATTTGTACCCTTTTTGGCTACAATAAATCTGTAGTTGTTAGTGTGATATGTTGTTGTTGTTAGGTGCCATTGAGTTACTACCGACTCATAGCGATCCTATGTACAACAGAATGAAACACTGCCTGGTCCTGTGCCAACCTCACAATGGCTGCCACACTTGAGTCTCTACTCTCCATGAATTCTGTGAGTCATTCCAGCAAATTATTGAGCCCAAAGGAATAGTATAAGGCAGCAGGTAAGAAAGTAAGGGTGTTGTGCAAATTCCCTAGCAGGCACTGATATCCTAAAGGGGCAGTGGAAAACCAACTCCAAATTTGTGGCCAGCTGACCAGAAGGTTGGGATGTTGTGTGGATTTCCAAAACTTGTGACTAGAATCTGCCTATTTGCAAGTCTGAAGAATTATGTCCTTTTAACTTGTGAGCTTGCTCCAGGTGGCTAGGGTCAGGGAGAGAGTGTGCCACTAGGGCAACTGGCAATGAAGATGGTGAAGTGAGGAGTAGATCAGTCTCCACATTTTGGGGATTGGATTCATGCTGACCCTTACCATACACACTTCCTAAATCAATAACAAACATATTTTCCACTTCAGAGGAGCTTACTGTTAGTTACTATGGCAGCTTAACAAATTACCTCAGAACATGGGGGCTTTTAAAACACAAGAATCCCATTTTATCATATTATCTTCCACTGTTTCTGTGGTCTGAAATTCAGACCAGACATAGTAGGCATGACTGGTTTCTGATCCAGAGTGTCTGGGGCATCATGTGAAAGACTGAGAAGTCTAAGGTGGAGTTCATCTGAAGGATAATTCACTCACACGATATGACTGTAATGGATACTAGCACATGACTGGGAGTTATTTGAGGCTGTCATTCAGGATATTCTTATTGGACTTCTCTATGTGAGCTGGGTTTTCTTACAACATGGTGCTTCGATTCTAAGGGTAAGCATCCCGAGAGGGAGAAAGCAAAAGAGCAACTGAAGTTATATCTTTTTTATAGCCTAGCTTTCAAAATTACACAGCAACTCTTCAGCCCTACTCCAATGCTTGGAACAAAGGAAGGGGCCAAAGATCCCACCTATCTGTGCGGAAATTGTCACTCTTATTATAAGGAAAGCATGTAATCAGTAACCAGTTGCCCTTGAGTTGCTTTGAATGCATGGTGACCTTTTTGTGTCAGAATTGTGCATCAGACAGTTTTGAAAGGCTGACTTTTCAGAAGCAGATTGTCAGGTCTTTCTTTCAAGGCTCCTCTGGGTAGACTTGAACCTCCAATCTTCTAGTTATGCCACCCAAAGACTCCAAGGAAAGTATTAGGTAGAATAAATATATAGATAAAGTAATATTTGGAAAATCCAATCTGTCACACTATGCTTCTAGAAAGGTATTGAAGATTTACATCATAATTGCTGATAGTTTAAATTATAATATACTTTATTATTAACATAATATCTGCTCATGTGGAAATTTTAGAAAAATTATAAAAAGAAGAGAACAGTTTGATATAAGTCCAACATCTTAATTAACCACAATTATAGAAGATTAAGGTTTTCAGATAGTCTCATATACTATTTTCCTTTGTGGTTTTTTTCCCATTGCCTTTTCTTCCCAACTTTTAAGTAAATTTTTAAGAGAGTAGTACAAGTAGTATCCATTTACTGTCCACATAGATTTAACCAATATTAGTATTCATTAGGAATTCTGGTGTGGCGCTGTGGGCTGATGCGTCAGACTGCAAAGTTGTTTGAACTACAAGGTCGGTGGTTCAAGCTCACCAGCTGCTCCTTGGAAACCCTATACAGGGTCACTATGGGTCAGAATCAACTCAATGGCACTTAACAACAACAACAATGTTCATTAATATTTGCCTTAACTCTATTTTTTTCTTACTAAGCCATTAGGAAGTTTATTTCAGATATCCAATCACCTCTAGACATTGCTGTTACAGAATGCATCTCCTTAATAATTGTACTATTGTCATGTAAGAAAAATAATAGTAGACTAATGATATTACCTAATACCCATTTTGTTAAATTTCCCCAATTGTCTTATAACCATCTTTCTAATGTGTTTGTTCGTAAATCAGTATTCAGTCAAAGTTAACATGTGGCTAGTGCCCTATCCTAGGTGACCTTCGGCTAATTTCCTGAACTGGCTCCGGGGTCTCAGTACCTGAATCTGCCAAATATAGAGGAAGTGATGAGATACCTGTCTTACCAGAGTTGTATCACATACAGTCATTTCTGTTGATACTTTACTGAACATCTCTGTGTGCCAGACACTATTCCAGAAGATGTAGTAGTAAGCAAAAGAAGTCTCTGATCAGATGGAGCTTACATTCTAGAGCGATAACAGAAAAGAATGAGCTTTGAAAAGTTAAAAGTGCTGCATAAGTATAGGCGATTATTTTAGTATAAAGGTCTAAAGCAAATCTTGAACAAAAATCCTCCTTTATGTAAAATAAAATGGATTTGGAATCAAGTGAAATTGTTTCTGTTCTGCATAGGTTTTGGGAACACAATCAACCACAAGGTCAGTGGTTTGAGCCCACCAGCAATGTCGTGGGAGAAAGATGAAGCTTTCTGCTCGCAAGGTCTTACAGCCTTGGAAAACCTTAACAAGCTCTCTATAAGTGGGAACTGACTCAAGGGCATTTAACAACACTGACATGTTTTACAAGCTCAATAAAGAGTATGGCAGTATTAACAGAATGACAATTTTGGAGTTGAAGAGTATATCAAGAGCTTCTATTAGTTTTAATTAAGTTATGCTTATGCAATGTGACATAAAATTTTCTAAATTTTGACTTACCAAGTTATTATTTCCCCAAATATTTAGTAAACAAGAAATACATGTTAGAAGTTAGAGCCAGAAGGGACTTTTGTTGTTGTTGTTAAATGCTGTCCAGTTAGTTCTGACTCATAGGGACCCTGTATAGAGTTTCTGAGTTTTAAAAAAAATATTTGCAGGAGTGGAAAACCTCATCTTTCTATCAGGAGCAGCTGGTAGATTCAAACCACTGACCTTGTGGTTCAGAGTCCTGTGCCTATCCTACAGAGTTGCTACAATCTTCAGGGGGCACTTTGGTGGTGGTGGTGGTGGTGGTGGTGGCTGTGTGTGGTGGAGTCAGTTCCACTCATGTTGTTGTTGTTGTTATATGCCGTGGAGTTGGTTCAGAATTATAGCCACCCTGTACAGGTTTCCGAGGCTGTAAACCTTTCCGGGAGCAGAAAGCCTCATCTTTCTCCCGCGGAGCAGCCGGTGGTTTCGAATTGCTGATCTTGCGGTTCACAGCCTGATTCGTAACCACTATGCTACCAGAGCTCCTTAGTTCCACTAACAGGGAACCTGGTATAGGGTTTTTGAGGCTATAAATCTGTATGGGAACAGAAAGCCTCCTCTTTCTCCTGAGAAGCAGCTCATAGATTCCAACTGCTGACCTTGTGGCTAGCAGCCCAACTCCTTGTAACCCACTAGCTACCAGAGCCCCTTAGGAGGTACTTTGGTGTTGCTAAGTGCTGTTGAGTCGGTTCCAACTCATAGAGACCCTGTTTAGGGTTTTCGAGGAGCAGCTGGCAGGTTTGAACTTCTGATTTTGTGGTTTGCAGTCCAGTTCTGATCCTACTGTGAGTCCATTTGTTGTTATTGTTGTTGTTATGTGCCGTGGAGTCGGTTCCAACTCATAGCAACCCTGCACAGGGTTTCCCAGGTTGTAATCTTTACAAGAGCAGAAAGCTTCATCTTTTTCCTGCGGAACAGCTGGTAGTTTCAAGTTTCAAACTGCTGACCGTGAGATTAGCAGCCCGATAGGTAAACACTACGCTACTAGAGCTCCTTTGTTATTGTTGTTAAGTGCCGTTGAGTTGAATCCAACCCATAGCGACCCTGTATAGGGTTTACGAGGAGCAGCTGGTGAGCTTGAACCACCGACCTTGCAGTTCAAACGGGCTTTGCAGTCTGGCGCATTTACCCACAGCACCACACCAGGACTCCAGAGTTCCTTTGTTGTTGTTGTTAAGTGCCATCAAGTTGATTCTGACCCATAGCAACCCTTGTATAGGGTTTCCAAGGAGCAGCTGGTGAGCTTGAACCACTGACCTTGCTGTTCAAACAGCTTTGCAGACTGGTGCATTAACCCACAGCGCCACACCAGAACTCAATCCAGATTCCACGTGTTTTCATATGAGCTCATCAATTACCACCATTTTAGAGAAATTTAGATGAAACTTTAGATACACATGGTTTTCGTAAGTAGGAGTACAATTTCTAAACCCTGCATATTGGATAAAATGGTCACAACTTTCTGTTATTCTGATCTTTATTCTTCATCATACAGTTATGCAGATTTTCTTGATGATCCTGTGAAAGCTGAAGTAACAGGAGAACCTTTGTGTAACAGAGAGTGTAATAGAGGTGGAGTCTTGATGTGGAATAGTAGGATAAGCCTCGACCATGAGGTCAGTTTGAACTGCAAGATCAGTGGTTCAAACTCACCAACCGCTCCTCAGAAATCCTATACAGGGTTGCTATGAGTTGGAACCAACTGGACAGCACTTAACAACAACAACAACACTAGAGAGTGTCAGTGTGTTGATCGGTTAGAAGGATGGTGGATCTTCTCTAGCACTATGAGGTGAATTTAAGTTGAAACCAAGATCAGTTTGGACTTTCCCTGGATCAGTTGGCAGGCATTGCCTGTTCCTGTCCTTGGCTTTAAGCTGCTGGGCAATGTGGTTGGCAAGTATGCACCAATACTTGGGGTTTTATTCTCTTCGTTTAATAGTTTTTAATGCTTCTGGCTCTCAATGAAATTCAGGACAAGGTCCTTTCATTGTCTTGTTGTTATTGTTAAGTACCACTGAGTTGGTTCTGACTCATAGTGACCCTGTATAGCAGGCGTGGGGAACATCCGGCCCTCAGTTCATATTGTTGCTTTGTTGTTAAGTGCTGTCAAGTAGGTTCCTATTCATAGCGAACTTGTTTAGGGTTTATGAGGAGCTGCTAGTGAATTTGAACCACTAACCTTGCAGTTCAAACCTTGAGTGCTTATCCTACGGTGTCACACCAGGACTCCAGTCATCACATTGTTGTTGTTGTGAAGTGCCGTTGAATCGGTTCCAACCCATAGCCACCCTGTATAGGGTTTCCGAGGAGCAACTGGTAAGCTTAAATCACTGACTTTGTAGTCCAAACCGACTTTGCAGTCCAGCACATTAACCCACAGCACCACACTATGACATTGTTGTTGTTAGGTGCCATCGAGTTGGTACCGACTCATAGCGACCTTATGTACAGCAGAATGAAACACTGCCCAATCCTGGGCCAACCTCACTACTGTTGCCATGCTTGAGTCCATTGATGCTGCCACTTGGCCAATCCATCTCGTTGGGGGTCTTCCTCTTTTTCTCTGACCCTTCAGTGAGTTAATTAAATGCTTGACATTTTGCAGGCTAATTTTAAAATTGATAATATTGCATGGCCTGGGAATGATGTTATAAATTTTGGCATAAAAATGGTTTCCCAATCCTGCTGTACAGGGTTTCCAAGGAGTGGCTGGTGGGTTTGAACTGCCGACCTTGCAGTTCAAACTGACCATGTGGTTCAGTGCATCATCCTGCAGCACCACACCAGGACTATTACTTTAGGATTGGCCTAATGGGTAAGGATTCTGTCTAGCCAAGAACAAACTGAAATAATTTGTTCTTTCATATATTGGTGGTGGTGGTTATGTGCTGTGGAGTCAGTTATGACTTATAGTGACCCTGAATAGTGTTTCTGAGGTTGTATATCTTTATGGGAGCAGAAAGCCTCATCTTTCTCCTCCAGAATAGCTGTAGTTTCAAACTGCTGAACTTGAGGTTAGCAGTCCAACTTGTAACCACTATGCTACCAGAGCTCCTATGCTAGTGTCCCTGTAATCAGAAACAGTTGCTTTAAGGATGGCATGATGCTTAAGGTGTCAATTTGGCTAGACCATGATTTTAAGTGATTTGGCGGATAGTATGCAATCATCATCCATCTTGTCATCTGATGTGAGCAGCTAGTTGAAAGGAGAGTTTCCTTAGGGGTATGACATGCATCCAATATATATGGATGTTCTAGTAAAGCACTCTCTCACGCTTGAGCCTGCATCAGACTCATCAACCTCTGACCTCTAGTTCTTGGAACATAGCCAGCAGCATGCTGTATGACCTGCTGATCTGGGGGTCATCAACCCTTACAATCACATGAGTCAGGAGAAGTCGCCAGCCTGATGCCACAGGTTTGGGAATTACCAGCCTTCAAGCATTTCTTGACATCTCTCTCTCTCACTCCATATATATGCTGTTGTTGGTAAGTGTCTTTGAGTCACTTCCAACTTATAGCAAACCTCTATAGGGCTTCCAAGGAGCAACTGGTGGGTTTGAACCACTGACCTTGTGGCTAGCAGTCCAGAGCCTATCCATAGCGCCACACCAGGACACTCTATCTATCTATCTATCTATCTATCTATCTATCTATCTATCTATCTATATCACTGAGTTAGCTTCTCTAGAGAATCCAGACTATGATATTTGGTACAGAGAAAAAAATCATAAGGATTCATTTTCTGAATTGGTTCTCAAACCTGTCTAGTCTTAAAAGCACTGTTAACTCTGCCCCCACTAGGAAAGAGGGCACAGTTAACCCAGGTATGAGATGGCAACACAAGTAAGCAGGATACCACCACCAATGACCAGATGTTTGTGAGACAAGGCTCTGAGTGATTGTGGGATTTTGAGAATTTTCTATTCATTTTGACAGAATGAGAAGTATAAGTAGGTTGGTTGGTTCTACTTTTACTACACAAACAGGTGAAATAAAGGTATGAATTCACAGCTTCAGAGTCACAGTTCAAGAACTATTTACAGAACATGAAAGTTGTTATTTGTGCCCTAAAAGAAAGTCTTTATTCTGTTTTTTTGTTTGTTTGTTTTCATATTATATCTTTTTTTTTTTTTTTTGAAACTTTTTATTGTGAATTCCCAACCATCCGTTTTGCATTCAACAAAGCATACAGTTTGCTTTATCTCAATGATTGCAACCCCCTCCATGCAAAAACAGTTATCCCACATCCTCCCTGTGATTCTTATTTCTAGTCTACTCTCCTTCCCATCCTGTCTCAGCTTTGTACTGAGGTAAATGTTGCTCTGAGCGAAGCTTTACAGGGGACATCATCAGTTTTACATTCAATAAATCATTCCAATGATTATAATCCCCTCCATGTACTATCAGCTAACAGAACTAACCTCTATTACTTTTTTTTTGAATGTAAACATACCACATTGAAAATATATATTCATTTAAATGTCTAAAGGACACATTTTGCAAGCCAGCCTCCTGCCCTCAGGCACATAGCCTTTCTCAGTCTCTGCTGCTCTATCTCATCACCTCTGCCACCATCTCTGTTGTCACTGCTTTTCTGGTTAGGATTCCTTGCTCCTCTCATTATCTTCCCTCTTGATGTAAAGCCAATTGACCATGGTGCCCCCTGAGACTGGTCCTGAGCACCCAGGAGTTAAGATGTTTGGGAATGTCTAAGAAATTTTATTCATTTTGAGCCCTGTATGCTCTACCACAGGAGCTCTTGTAGTGTAGTGGTTATGAATCAGGTTGTGAATCACAAGGTCAGCAGTTCGAAACTACCAGCTGTTCTGCGGTAGAAAGATGAGGCTTTCTGCTCCTGTAAATATTTACAACCTCAGAAACCCTGTACAGGGTTGCTGTGGGTTGGAACCGACTCCACGGCACATAACCACCCACCACCACCATGCTCTACCACGAGTCCTGGTATGACACTGTGGGTTAATGCAATGGAAAGCAAGGTCAGTTTGAACCACAAGGTTGCTGGTTCCAGCTCACCAGTTGCTCCTTGGAAATCCTATACAGGAACGTTTATGGGTCAGAACCGACTCAATGGCACTTACAACAATAATGCTCTACCACATTCATAGGTGTGTTTGCAGCAAAGGTAACTAGCTATCCATGTACAAACATCCTCTGTTAAGTCTTTCCATATTTGTGGGCATATTCCCACTCTCTTTCCCATATTCATTCAGCCTGTGTATCTGTCCATGTATCTACAGGTAGAGTACTGTTGTTGAGGGATTGTATATACAACAGTACTTACCTCTATTCCTTTCAACCCTAGCATTCCTTCCTGTATCTTCACCTGTCTTCATCATTCTCCTGCCAATCTCCCTCTTCTTGTATATTTCCTTCCCTGTTACCTGAGTTAACTCTCTAGCCAATGAACTACCTTCCCTTCCCTCCCACCCCTGGTAACCATTAAAAGATGCTTCTTTTAGCATGAAAGCCTATTTTTGAATGTTTGCAATAGTGGTCTCATACAGTATTTGTTCTTTTGTATTGACTAATCTCACTCACCACCACTTGCGTGTCAGTTTGTCATCCTGTGGTGGCTTGTGAGTTGCTGTGATTCTGGAAGCTATACCACTGGTATTGTAAATACCAGCAGGGTCATCCATGGTGGACAGGTTTCAGATGAGCTTCCAGAAGAAGACAGACTAGGAA
>NW_006408683.1:2162217-2163689 GCF_000296735.1 Chrysochloris asiatica
ATAAAACGGAACACATAAACATCGATAGTTTAGGCATTAGTGAGCTGAAATGGACTGGTATTGGCCATTTTGAATCTGAGAACCACATGGTTTACTATGCTGGAAATGAAAAATTGAAGAGGAATGGTGTTGCATTCATTGTCAAAAAGAACATATCAAGATCAGTCATAAGGAATAATGCTGTCTGTGATAGGATAATATCCATGCGCCTACAGGGAAGACCAGTTAATACTACTAGTATTCAAAATTAAGTACCAACCACTAAAGCCAGTGAGGATGAAATAGAAGAATTCTACTACTTCAATCTAAAATTGATCAAACATGCAATCAAGATGTATTGATCACTACTGGTGATTGGAATGCAGAGGTAGGAAACAAAGAGGAAGGATCAGTAGTTGGAAAATATAGTCTTAGTGATAGAAATGATGCTGGAGATTGCATGATAGAATTCTGCAAAACCAATGATTTGTTCATTTCAATTACCTTCCTTAGATAGCATAACAAACAATTATACACATGGACCTCACCAAATGGAATACACAGAAATCAAATTAACCACATCAGTGGAAAGAGACTGTGGAAAAGCTCCATATCATCAATTAAAACAAGGCCAGGGGCAGATTGTGGAACAGACCATCAATTGCTCACATGCAAATTCAGACTGAAGCTCAAGAAAATGAAAAAAGTCCACGAGAGCTAAAATATGACCTTGAATATATACCACCTGAATTTAGAGATCATCTGAAGAACAGATTTGATACATTAAACACTAAAGATTGAAGACCAAAGAGTTATGGGTGACATCAAGAACATCATACAGGAAGAAATAAAAAAGTCATTAAGAAGACAAGAAAGAAGGAAAGATCAAAGTGGATGTCAGAAGAGATACTGAAACTTGCTCTCCATTGTAGAGATGCAAAAGCAAATGGAAGAAATGAGGAGCTCCAAGAGCTGAACAGAAATTTTCAAAGGTCAGCTTGAGAAGACAAAGTCAAATATTACAACAAAATGTGCAAAGATCTGGAGTCAGAAAACCAAAAAGGAAGAACATGCTCAGCATTTCTCAAGCTGAAAAAATTCAAGCCTCAACTTTTGTATTGAAGGATTTTTTGGGAAAATTATTGAATGATGCAGAAAGTATCAAAAGAAGATGGAAGGACTCAGGGAGGGAGAGTATCTGTGTGCTGATGGCTTGGGGGAAAGGCTTGTGGGGCGTATGCTTTGTTTGCTTGATGATGCATGGAGGGGATTATAATCATTGCAATGAAATGAAATACATTAGAATGAATGTAAAGCTAATGCTCTCCCATATGACATAATTCACAAAAACTTTAAAAGAGTCACTGTACCAAAAGGAAGTGGTTGATGTTCAACCATTTCAAGAGGTAGCATATGATCAAGAGCCAGAGATACTGACAATAGAAGTCCAAGGTGCATTGAAGGAATTGGCAAAGAACAAGGCACCAGGAATT
>NW_006408683.1:2164982-2166194 GCF_000296735.1 Chrysochloris asiatica
GGGCTGCCAAAAGAACAAACAGATCTGTGTTGGAAGAAGTGCAGCCAGAATGCTCTTTGGAGGCCAGGATGGTGAATCTTTGTGTCTCAAACTTTAGACATATTATCAGGAGGGACCAGTCACCCGAAAAGAGTATCATTTTTGTTAAGGTGGAGGGCCAGAGAAAAAGAGGAAGACGCCCCAACGAGATTGATTTGCAAAGTGGCAGCATCAATGGACTCAAGTGTGGCAACAATTGTGAGGCTAGCACAGGACTGGGCAGTGTTTCATTCTGTTGTGCATAGGGTCACTATGAATTGGTACTGACTCAATAGCACCTAACATCAATAAAAACAATTTCACTCAGCATAATGTCATCCATGTTCATCTGTATTATGAGGTGTTTTGCAGATTCATCTTTATTCTTCAGCAATGTGTACTATTCTATTGTGTATAAGTACAAAGTTTGCTAATCCATTCTTCTATTTATGGACTTTAGTTGGCCTCTATCTTTTAGCTATTGTGAATAGAGCTGTGACAAACATGAGTGTGCATACATCTACTCATGTCATGGCTCTTATTTCTTGTGGATATATACTAAGTAGTGAGATTGCTGGATCATGTGGTATTGCTATTTCCAACGTTTTGAGGAAATACCATAGTTTTCCATGATGGTGGCACAATTTTACATTCCTACAAGCCATGTAAAGGAGCTCTGGTAGCGTAATGGTTACAAATCGGGCTGCGAACCACAAGGTCAGCAGTTTGAAACTACTAGCTGTTCTGTGGGAGAAAGATGAGGCTTTCTGCTCCCGTGAAGATTTACAGCCTCAGAAACCCTGTACTGGGTCGCTATGAGTTGGAACTGACTCTACGGCACATAACCACCACCACCTCAAGCAATGTAGGAGGGTCTCAGTCTCTCCACACCCTCACCAGCAATTGTTGTTTTCTGTTACTTTGAACTTTGCTATTAAATTCTGGGGTGAGATGATATCTTGTTACTGCTTGATTTACGTCTCTCTAATAGTTAATGATAGTAACCATTTCTTCATATGTTTTCTGGATGCCTGAATGCCTTCTTTGGTGAAATGTCTGTTCATGTCCTCTACCCACTTTTAATTGGATTGCCATTTTCTTGTAGATGTTTAAGATAGTAATCCCGACCACAGAAAATAAGATGGCGGATCGGGTGGAAGTGCAGTGACAAGCTCTGCCAGGAACAACACAGAA
>NW_006408683.1:2168494-2169799 GCF_000296735.1 Chrysochloris asiatica
ACAGTCTTGGCTTTAGGGAAACACTACATTTATCTGTGGATATTAAGGGCTCATGTTTGGAATTAAATATAACTGAACATTAAGATGAAAAACAATTTGCTAGTAACTGCCAAGTGGCTAGATCTGTTCCTCAGAGCCTGCGGCCTGTATAGTCTACACACGGTCTGCAACACACACGGTCTGCAACACACAAGGCCACAAGATATCACACTGGTTCATTACACTGATGACATTATACTCATTGGACCTAGTAAGAAAGAAGTATCCAAGACTCTAGACCTATTAATAAGACATCTGCATGCTAGAGGTTAGGAAATTAACCTGACAAAAGTTCAGGTGCCTTCCACTTCTCTGAAATGGCTACGAGTCCAGTTGTATGACATAGTAGGATAAGCATAGGACTTCTAACTACTAGATCAGTGATTGATATCCACTAGCCCCTCCTTGAAAACCTTATAGAGGGTTGCTGTGAGTTGGAACCGACTCAATGGCACTTAACAACAATGACAAGAATTACCAGTTAATACTATTATTCAAATGTCATTAATATCATATGAAAGTAAAATTTTGTTGAAGATAATTTAAAAAATCAGTTGCAATAGTACATTGATAGTGAACTGCCAAAAATTCAAGCTGAATTCAGAAGACATGGAATGAGGAATACCATTGCTGACATCAGAATTGATCTTGGCTAAAAGCAGAAAATATCAGAAAGTTGTTTGTGTTTTATTTATTTGGCAAAGGCATTTGACTGTGTGGACCATAACAAGCTCTGAATAGGAATTCCAGAACACATCACTGTGATCATGAGTAACCTCTACATACACCAAGAGTCAGTCCTTAGAACAGAACAAGTAGCTATTGAATGATTTAACATCAAAAAAGTGTGGTCAGGGTTGTATCCTTTCACCATACTTATTCAATCTGCATGCTGAATAAATCATCTGAGAAGTTGGATGTTATGAAAAATAGTGTAGTATCAGGATTGAAAAGGAGCTCTGGTAGCATAGTGGTTACGAATTGGGCTGCTGACCTCAAGGTCAGCAGTACAAAACTACCAGCGGTTCTGCGGGAGAAAGATGAAGTGTTCTGCTCCCATAAAGATTTACAGCCTTGGAAACCCTGTGCAGGGTCACTATGAGTCGGAACTGACTCCACGATACTTAACAACAACAACAAGATCAGGATTGGAAGGCACCATATATGCAGTTGATACAACCTTGCTTGCTGAAAGTGAAGAGGACTTGAAATAGTTACTGATGAAGATCAAAGTCTACAGCCTTCAGTATAGGTTGCATCTCAATG
>NW_006408683.1:2170324-2170997 GCF_000296735.1 Chrysochloris asiatica
GAACCACCAACCTTGCAGTTCAAATGACTGCAGTCTGACGCATTAGCCCACAGTGCCACCCCAGGACTCCAAAATGCTCTTCAGAAGAGAGAAAATAAGACTTCTTTGGACATGCTATCATGATGGATCAGTCACTGGAGAAGAACATAGTGTTTGGTAAAGTGGAGGTTTAGTGAAAAAGAGAAGGACCCTCATCATATGGGTTGACATAGTGACAGTAAAAATGGGCTTAAACCTAACAATTGTGAGGAAGGTGCAGGTACAGGAAGTGTTGTGCATCGGGTTACTATGAATTGAAATAACTTTATGGCACCTAACAACAATAACTTTTCCCCCAGAGAATTCTTCACTATTTGTTTCACACTATATCAAAATGGGAGTCTGGACATCCCTGAGGGACTCAAATAGTGTCCTTTTAAACAGTTTTTGAGTTTGGGAAATAAAAAGAAGTCTGATGGGGCAAGATCAAGGCTGAAGGGTAGATGACGTAAGCCTTCACTACAAATTCTCATACCTTTGTTATCCTCAAAAAATGAGTAAAGAAGAAGGTTGGAAGTCTCTCACTCCAACTTCAAAACTTACTACATGGCTACAGTGGTCAAAACAGCCTGGTACTGGTACAATGAAAGATACATTGATCAATGGAACAGAATCGAGAATCCAGAAATTAACC
>NW_006408683.1:2173007-2174539 GCF_000296735.1 Chrysochloris asiatica
CATACTGGGAAAGAACATGAAGGTCATTCTGAACATCACAAAGTATTCTTGTTAAAGTTGTCTAAGGACCAGGTGCAAGAATGTTGTGACTAACTGTGTAATAATTCAAGAAAAGATAAAAGTGTCAATGCATGTACTGTGTAATTTTAAGTATAAAAAATAAAGACTTGTTGAGCTGGGCTGGCAGAACTATCAGAAGGCAGAGGGGGAAGGCAGAAGGAACTGGGGAGAGAAAGGAGAAAGGAAAGCAGAGTCAGAAGGAACTGGCAGAGCGAGGAGATAGAAGCAGGAGGGCAGAAAGAGGGAGGCAGAGAAAGGAGAAAGAGGAAAGCAGAGGCAGAAGGCAGAAGCGGCAGAGAAAGGAGAGAGAGAAGAAACGGAGAGCAGGAGTAGAGGCAGAACTATCAGAAGGCAGGAGGAACTGGCAGAGCTAGGAGGAAGAAGCAGAGACCAAGAGAGAGAAGGCAGAGGGCAGACAGCAAAGAGCAGAAAGCAGAAGCAAGGGCAGAAGCTGGGGAGCATAGCCGGACAGCATAGCAAGTTGAAAAGCCTTTCGATTGTATCCATCCATTTCTTCACCGACGATTCCGCATATTTGCTTGTGTCCCACGACCCCCGTGAAGAGCAGGAACTCCCGCAGTAAAATAGACTCTTGATGGGGAGAGAAAGGAATAGCTAGAAACATCACCATAAAAGCTTGTAAGTCCATTTTCAGCCTATAACTGATTGGGATACCTAAAATGGGGTTAGAACTTGCCCAGTGAAGGAGGCTCCCTGCAAAGCCTTTGTATTGCATAAGACCATAGGTGGAATCCTGATCCTCATCCAGAACATTTTGAGGTGGGAAATTTCCATCAAAAGGACCAGGAGACCAGCCTGGAATGGCTAGAAGAAACAGAAGATACTTTTTTAAAGAAAGACCACCATGAAAAATCATAAACAATAATGGCAGTCTGAATGACTACTACAAGAACAAGCAAATCGTTGGCCTGGGAGCCATCAAGACAAGTGGTCAGGTCCCCTCAGGGCAAAGCCCGTTCCAACACTAAAACACAAGGGGAATACACAAGCAGGTATGTGGTCTTGTTGCTGAGAATGTTGGTCACTGATAAGGGGAAGAGAGGGGAAAACAGCAATGAAGTTGTGAGCTAAGTTCGACCACATTTGATAGACTCCTGTGAACCTGGGTTGAGATCTGGTTGGCCAGCAGTATGGCAAGATGTGGGGACTCCTGGGCCCAGAGACAGTGACATGGCCATAGATGACTAGAGCGGAGAGTGAAGCATCCAGCTAATATGAAGTGAGAGGAAATGCAAAAGAACATTCATACTTGCAGATAGTACCTACCTGACTTGGCTTCAAGGGCTGGATGACCAGAACTCGACTAAAAGTAGAAAGAAGAAGAAAAAAAGAGTAATCTGCTTGAGGATGTAGCAGCTCAAAAGCAGGAACAAATCTTTACAGTGAGGCTCATTCTCACCCCCTCGGTACTAAGGGTGTACAGGGATAGACAACTTAGACATTAGCTACCC
>NW_006408683.1:2176548-2178270 GCF_000296735.1 Chrysochloris asiatica
CCTAACATCCTGAAAAGTGAAAAGATAAGCATTCAAAAAGCTCTAGAAACTGCAGGAAGGATAGATCCTAAAAGACAATCACCAAGACGTATTAAACTATAATAATCAATAATCGAGCTCTCCAAAATCAAAGATAAGGACAGAATCCTGAAAGCAGCTAGGGGAAATAGAAGTATAACATATAAAGTCAAGCAAATCAGATTAAGCTTGGATCTCTCAACAGAAACCATGCAGGCAAGAAGGCAATAGGGAGGCACATATAAAACCCTGAATGAAAAATACTGACAACCAAGAATCCTCTACCCAGCAAGCTGTCAATCAAATATGATGTTGTAATCAAACATTCCAGGATAAACAGAAGCTAAGGGATTTTGCCAAAGCCAAGCCTGCTATGAAAAACATCCTAAAGGAAATTCTGGTGGACTGAGAACCAACAAGAATAGACAACAACCAGAGAATGAAATCCATGGCAGCATCACCCTGAACTCAATCAACAAATGGATGAGTTAAGAACAGAATAAAATTATAAGAACAGAGGATCTAGAAGGTCAGTCTATGATCAAAACAATTACAATGTGAAAGAGGAACAGAGGAACAATTACAATGTGAAAGAGGAACAGAGATCTAGGTTGTGAGAATGTCAGGTAGATTACAGGATAAAATAGACTGTCTTAAATGGAGAGAAGAGTTCATGGAATATAAGGTAACTACAACAGTGGGGTTTGGTGGGGGGCTCAGTTCGGGTGTTGGTGAGGGCAATACAAGAAGGGGGAGGAAGTGGAAGAACAAGATAGATAGGGGAACACTGAAACAAGTTTGCATGGCTTAAGTGGAACAGAGGTAAATAGTGATGTATACTCAACCTTGGAACAACAGGGCTCTGTAATACAGGGATCTAGACATAGTTTGAAGAGGGGAAATAATACTAAAATGCTTAAATGTCTTATGAATATTGGTTTCTCTTGCCTACCATAAAATAGACACTTGAATGGGATAGAAAGGAATGTTGGAAAACATGGTTACAGAAAACTTGTAAGTCCGTCTTCAGCCTATAACTGATTGGAATACCTAAAAGGGGTTCTAGAACTTGCCCAGTGAAACACGCCTCTTGAAAAGCCTTTGCAGAGTATAGGACCTTACATGGAACCCTGAGTCCCATCCAGAATCTTATGAGGTGGGACATCCCCACTAGCAAGGACAAACAGACCAGCCTAGAACAGCTAGAGCAACAGAAGATACATGTTGAAAGAAAGATCGTTAGGAAAAACCCAAACAAAATTGTCTGCATGACTGGCTACTACAAGAATAGGAAGCCATCAAGGCAAGCAATCAAGTTCCTTCAGGACAAACTCCCCTCTAAGATTGAAACTCAATGGGAAGACACTAACAGGCATGTAAGCTTGCTGGCAACCACACTGGTCTACTGGTGAGTGGAAGAGGAGAAAGGCAGCAATGAAGAAATGGGCTGAGTTCAATTACAGTCCATTGACTCCTGTTGACCTGGAGATTAGAGAGAGAAGAGGAAGGGCTGGTTGATCTAAAGTGTGGTGAGACCTGGGGACACTTGAACCAATTAACAAGGACATAGCCACAGAGGGCTAGAGCTGTGAGTGAAGCATCCAGCTGATATGAAGTGAGGGAAGATGCACAAGAACACCCAAACTTGCAGACAGTACTCATCTGACCTAGCCTTGATGGCTTGATAATCAGTACTTGACTAGA
>NW_006408683.1:2178370-2190353 GCF_000296735.1 Chrysochloris asiatica
TTTTAATTAAAAAAAAAAATGAGGCTAAATTGCTACAATTTGATGAACCTGACTTATACTCATGGAGGTGGTAACTCTAAATACCAACAGAGAGGGAAGGAGTCTTCACATCCAATATCAGTGCTATCTCCACTATACACAGGGTAGATAGGGACTGGCTACCGAAAGTGGTGTTGTTGTTAAGTACCGTGGAGTCGGTTCCGACTCATAGTGACCATGCACAGGGTTTCCGAGGCTGCAAATCTTTACGGGAGCAGAAAGCCTCATCTTTCTCAGGGGGCGATAAATGCACAAAGTGACTGGTTTACAAGGATTCAAGAGGGAGTTTAATTTAAGAATATGGGGGGGGGGGCAGGGGAAGAAAAAGTCCCCACTGAATAGTTTTCATCTTGTCTAAATGGGTCTGGTGAAAAGAGATGGGGCTAAGATTTGTATGATTCAATAGTGAATAATTGTTACCATGACTAATTGTGCTGTAACAATGGTAAAGGTAGAAGTTTTGTAAAAAAAAAACAAAGGAGTGGTTAATCTTACAGACCAGAAACAGAGGACCCTAGGACTATCAAGGGAGAAGAGCACAAGCAAAATGCAGGACCTTATCCAGAGAAGCAGCAACACCAGAGATGGAGGCAGAGATGGGATCTTTGAGAGGGGGTGTGGCTGAGGACTCTAGATTACATGGGAAGAGAGGGACTAAGAGATGGTGGCCCGAGGCAGCCTTGCAGAATATGCCCTTTGGAGGTGTAAATTATTATAAATGCCTGAGTGTTCTTTTTTTTTTTTTTTTTAAAGCTAAAGTGAATAGAGAGAAATACTGTTAACTGACAGTACATGGAAGGGATTATAATCATTGTAATGAAACAAGGTGTATGATTTATTGAATGTAAAACTGGTGATCTGCCCTGTAAACTTTCATTCAATCCATAATAAAACCCTTAAAAAAAAAAAAAGAAAATAGACTCTTGTGGTTCAGTAGTGAATAATTGCTATCAGGACTGATTGTAATTGTAGACATTTTGTAACAAAAGGAGGGGAGTGGCTGATCTTGCAGTCCAGGAGGGAGGATCCTGGGACCATCAAGGGAGAAAAGCAAAGTGCGGGGCCCTATCCAGAGAAGCAGTGACGCCAGAAATGGAGGTAGAGACGATGATGTGCAGAGACAGAGTGTCTGGGGACTCTGGCCGGGAGAGGGTCTGTGTGTTGGTGGCCAGGGGGCAGGCTTGCGGGGCAGGCTTGGCTGATTGATGATGCATGCAGGGAATTGTAATCATTGCAATGAAACGAAGTAAGATAGGATGAATGTAAAGTTAATGTTATGCCGTGTAAACATAATTTACAATAAAAAGTTAAAAAAAAAAAAAAAGTAGGTGCATTATCATGATGGCAAAAAGTCCTTGGCACAACTTTCCTGAGCTTTTGCTCACTAACGCAGTTTTAAATTTTCTTAAAACTTCTTTTTAATAAGCCCACACGATCATCCTTTGAGAAAGTCTATCAAGGTTCTTTTGGAATCCCAAAATACAGTTGCCATAAACTTCTGAGTTTATCACTCTGCCTTAAATTTATTTGACCAAGCAGAACCCCTCAAAAACCACTGTTTCATTGAAGGCATCCTAAAGGAGGCTAAGACAAGTTTATTACTGAAAAAACGTGTCTGCATACATTCACTGATCACAGAGACATGTTTAAACATGATTTATTTAGAATAAACCAATGAATATGAACAGAAACCCTTCTAGCAATACTTTTTCACTTGCCCGCATGTATATACAGACATACCTTAGAGATACTGTGGGTTTTGTTCCAGAACACCATAATATAAAGCAAGTATTTGAGTCCTGGCATGATGCTGCAGGACAAGCACTAGAGTACTACAAGGTCTTCAGCTGCTTCTGGGAAACCTTATAGAAGGTGGCTATGAGTCAGAAGCAACTTGATGATGGCACTTAACTAACAATATTTGCAATATAGTCAATCACAAAAGTTTTTCAGTTTCCCAGTGCATATAAAAATTATTTTTACACTATACTATAAAGTACACAATAGAATTATGAAAAAGAATTACCAAAATGTGACAGTCATAAAGTGAGCACATACTGTTGGAAAAACGGCTCAAACAGACTTGCTGGCTGCAGGGTTGCTAAAACCTTCAATTTTAAAAAATGCAACACCTGCGCAGCATAATCAAATAAAGTACTATAAAGTGAAGTAGGCCTGTGTATCAAATGTTTTTGGCTTCTTTCCTTGCTATTCCATTACATATTATAAAATATAAGATATAAACAGCGTTAGTGCCTTTCAATTGTACACATGTTAATTGTATCACATTAGGTGCAAATATGACTTTATAATTGTCTTTATTGACAGATTGTGGATGGTTTAAGGAGATGTATAAAAGTGTCAAATTGACACAGGGTGGATTGTGATGGCTAAGGCATTGTGTCAAGTTGACTAGGCTATGATTCTCAGTGGTTTGGTAGATATTATGTAATCATCTTCCATTTTGTGATTTGATGTGAGAAGCCAGTGAGTCAAAAGGGGAGTTTACTTGGGAGTCTGACCTGTATGCAAAATGTGGGTGTTCTGGCAAAGCTTCCTCTCTCTGGAGCTTGTATCTTATTTGTCAGCCTCTGACCCCAGTTTCTTAGAATGTAAGCTTATTGTCTGAACTGCAGGTTTTGAAATTTTCTAGTTCCCAAGGTCCTGTGAGCTAGGAGCCTGCTGTCTGTTTGAGGACTAAAGTGTGCCTGACCCAAGCCATGGTATTTTCAATAACCTCATATGCATGGGAAAGTTGGACAGTGAATAAGGAAGACCTTAGAAGAATTGATGCATTTGAGTTATAGCATTTCAGGAGAATTATAAAAGTACCATGGACTGCCAAAAGAACACGCCAATCTGTGTTAGAAGAAGTACAGCCAGACACTCCTTGGAAGCCAGGATGACAAGACTTCGTCTCTCATACTTTGGACATATCAGGAGGGACCAGTCCCTGGAGAAGGATATTATGTTTGGTAAAATGGAGGGCCAGAGAAAAAGAGGAAGACCCCCCCAATGAAATGAAATGGCACAGTGGCAGCAGCGATGGGCTCAAATATAACAATAATTATGAAGTTGGTCCAGGACCGGCCAGTGTTTCTTTCTGTCGTGCATAATGTCGCTATGAGTTGGTACCAACTCGATGGTACCTAACAACAACAACAACAACAACAACAACAACAACAACAAAACAGTTTGCTATTAGTGGGAAGAATTTGGAAATGTATAGTAGTGATGATTGCACAACATGATGAAAGCAATTAATGGCACTGAATAGCACATGTAAAAAATGTTGAAATGGCAATATTTGGTTATGCATATGTTTACAACAATTTTGTTGTTGTTAAGTGACATCAAGTCAATTCTGACACATAGCAACCCTGTACAGGGTTTCTGAGGAGCAGCTGGTGAGCTTGAACCACCGACCCTACAGTTCAAACGGCTTTGCAGTCTGGCGCATTAACCCACAGCACCACACCAGGACTTCTACAACAATTTTAGATATGAAAACACACACACAATTTGCTGTTAGTTCTAAACTGTGCTCCTCAGACAGACAAAAGCGACAACAACAAGTATTTATCATATGCCTCGCATGCAAAGTACTTTACATGTATCAGCATTCATTTAATCTCTACAATAACAACTTTGTGAAATTAGTATTAACTTCTATTTACTAAGGAATTTGGTCTAGAATGTAAATAAATACACATATTTCATCAAGAAAAGGCAGACTAATTGTTTTAGTTATCTAGTGCTGCTATAAATAACTAAGAAATACCATTAAGTGATGTCTTGAACAAATAGAAATTTATTTTCTCATTGTTTAGGAACTAGATATCTGAATTCAGGGCACCCGCTCCAGGGGAAGGCTTTTTCTCTCTCAGCTCTGGGGAAAGATCCTTGACATCAATTTTCCTCCTAGATCTAGGAGTTTCCCAGTACAGGGACCCTGGGTCTTTCTTAGTGGTCACAGGTCCCACTCTGCTTGCTTCTCTCTCCTTTTATCTTTCTTAAAATAAAAGCTGTTGCAGGCCACACCCCAGGGAAACTCATATTACATCAGATCAGGGCTGTTACCTGTGTAAGGGTGATGTATTTGACCCTAATTCCCTTATAAGTGATTGGCTGATTACATCAAATCACATCATGGTGGATGCTTATACCATTATATGACTTCCAAATTACATCATTACATGACTACCAAACCACTAAGAATTACTGACACATTCAATCTGTGACACTAACTAAATGGTGTGCTTAGTGACATCAGTGATTCGATATCCTGGAACAAATTCCATATCTCCTTGCAGAACTATTCACTTAGTCGGAAGACCACACTTGGAGTAGCACTGGCTTAGAAGTCGAGTAAATCACTGTGGTCTCACAGGTAATGAGTGATGGAGACTGAATCTAACCCAGATCACACTGTGCTCTTTCTTAACACCGTTTTCTCAACATTCAAGACATGAGGTGACGAGCTCAGCAAACTCTGAAATTTGCTCCCTCCACAATTCTTTGTCTCTCCCATTATTTGCCATACACTTACTGTATATTATACTAGAAAAGCAGTGGCTATTGTAAATGTCCTATTACAATTATAGAAGAGTGATACTTCATGGAGATGAGAGTGAGGTAACCACTAAGAAATTAAAATAAAGAAATAAGATGGTCCTCTGAAAATAATGAGATTCATATATGTCATGGATAGACTTCACCATTTTTGTTTTGTTTTGTTAAGTGACTTCACCATTAATGGGAGTGAATCAAAAGACTCTGAATACATGTGTGACTGAAAATGTGTTAGCATTCAAGGTACCACTCACACAGACGTGAAAATAACCACAGAAGATAAGCCTGGTAGTGGTTTGCATCATTAATCTCTGGTACTGTGCCGTGTGTGGATTGACTTTGTGTTCAGAATGACAGTGGTGAACCTGGTGTAGAAAAGGGGAATCACAGACCCGGACTTGGCTGTGTTTATCTAGCATAGACTATGCTCTGTGTTGAGGCTGTTGTGAGTCATTAGGCTTCCCCAGCCCTGGATGAAATACCTCTCAATAATATTTTTCAAAATTTAATTTCATATTCACCAAGCAATCTATTGATTACTCAGTTTCTTAGGTACCTCACTATCAACAAATGAGGTGCTTTGGATAGAGGATAAAGGGACAATAGTCATGATAAGAAAATACCCACTATTTGTAAATTAGAAACTTTGTTTATATATTAGCTTCTTATGAATGTGGTTTCTACAAGCCAGTCTTCCTGAGGCAAATAAAATCCAGGAGTCCTGGTCAAGTTTCTGGACATCCAAATCCTAGATCCAGAGCCTGCCTGAACTGCCAATCAATTCTCTTATCACATCTCCTTTCAATTTTCAAAAACAAGCATAATCATCAGCTATATAAAATGCTAAAATTTTTAAGAAAGCTAAAAGTGAGCCAGGAATCAAGTGGCACAAGAATTTACAAAATAATAGGAACCACCTGGTTCGATTGCAGGCAAATAGCAAAAAGCAAGAGTAAACAAAGGCTTTGGAAGAAAAAGAAAGTAAAGCATGTTGTGGAGAAATTCTTGTGGTATGAATGGGAAGTACTTTAGGTGGACCAGGGAAAATCAGAAAGTAAGTAAGATGTCAGTATGGAAAAAAAAAAAATCTAGCCTGGGGAGAGCCAAATGCTCAAGTACACAATGAAAGCCTAGCTTTCTCTTCAAGGGAAGTTGTTGTTGTTGTTAGGTGCCATCGAGTTGGTACCGAACCATAGCAACCTTATGCATGGCAGAACGGAACACTGCCTGATCCTGGGCCAACCTCACTATTGTTGCCACGCTTGAGCCTACTGATGCTGCCACCTGGCCAATCTATCTCGTTTGGGGTCTTCCTCTTTTTCTCTGCCCCTCCACCTTACCAAACATGATATCCTTCTCCAGTGACTGGTCCCCCAAGGGAAGTAGAATCTGTTTATTTCTTCCCTATGTGCACGTCGACTTCCCAGTTCTGTATCGATCCTTCTAATATAAGAGTTCTTAAATTCAAGGAACTTCCATTTGTCCTCCAAAATACTATGCTCTACATGTTGATACATCAGGTCTGTTTACTTTTTTAGTACCTTGTACAGATTTCTACATAAGCACTTCTGTATTATTGTAGTAATGGGATATGAAGATTATAAAATTGACCACAAATTCTTCCTGTCCCTGGGGATAAGACTCTTGTGGTTCAACAGTGAATGATTGCTATCAGGTCTGACTGTGTTGGAAAGGTAAAGGTAGATGTTTTGCAACAAAAGAAGGGGAGTGGTTGATTTTGCAGTCCAGGAGTAGAGGTTCCTGGGACCATCAAGGGAGAAAAGCAAAGAGCAGGACTATTAGAGAAGCAGTGATGCCAGAGATAGAGGCAGACACTATGACATGGAGAGATGGAGAGAGGCTATGTGCTGACAACCAGGGGGCAGGCTTGCGGGGTGTACCCTTTGGTTGTTTGATGATGCATGCAGGAGATCATAATCATTGCAATGAAACAAAATAAGATAGGATGATTATAAAGCTAATGTTCTCTCAGGCAAATTATCACATAATTCACACAAAAACTTTAAAAAAATTCTCCCTGTCCCTGAACACAAGCCACTTCATAACATGACTTTACTGCTGCTCCTAATAAGAGACGGAGTGTACTTCTTCATTCCCTGAGTCTGTCTGGACCATGTGACTTGATTTGACAAAACATTAACAAACATTAGTAAAGTGGGGCTGAGGTGGAGGCTTATTGCAGCTCTTGGGGTGCCTGTGACTAACATTATGTTATGAGCCCCTGTTGGTGTGCTAGGTGATAATAGACGGATGACCAGATATGTGAGTGAGACCATGAAACCTCAGCTGGACCTTCAGTCGACCTCAGAGATGAGCCAGGCTAGCCCAGACCAGAAACAATACCCAGCCTATCCATAGAATCATTGAGAAGTAATACATGCTTCTTGTTGTTGTTTAATGGGGGGAGGGAGGCTCAAATGAAATGACATGAAGATGATGGCCTAAATGTCATCAGCCATGGTGAAGGGTTTATCATTTTAATTGCTCATTCCTTTGGG
The DNA here is from genome assembly GCF_000296735.1 of Chrysochloris asiatica. Taxonomy (NCBI): domain Eukaryota; kingdom Metazoa; phylum Chordata; class Mammalia; order Afrosoricida; family Chrysochloridae; genus Chrysochloris; species Chrysochloris asiatica. Next base: position 2,185,501 of record NW_006408683.1, read on the forward strand.
GGAAAGATAATGAGCAGCAAAAAGGAGTTTAAAACATTTACATTTATGAAACAATCATCAAGCTTTAGATTTCTGCATTGTTTTTTCATCTAAAATTTCTTACAGTATCAATAATTTGAAATGGCGACAGATGGGAAGACTTGTCTCAATGGAACAAGTCTTTGATCAGAAACTGCCAAGTACCTCAGAACAAATCATATGCCAAGGAGCTACTCAGTGAGAACCTTGAACTGCCTTGAAGAGAGTCCTGCCAACGTTCTGCCTCTGCTGAACACAGTGCTTGGATTGCCTCTTTGGAGAGGTGGCTTTCCAACACACCTAAGTCAACATGAGGTGTAAATTAAAAGATGCTTACCACATGGTTCCTGAAAAGGTAAACATAGAACTACCATGATGTTGCTAAGGGCCTTTTGGTTCTGACTTATAGCCACTCTGTACTGGGTTTCCAAGGAGTAGCTGGTAGGCTCAAACAGCTGACCTTTCAGTTAGCAGCCCAGTGCTTATCCTACAGTGCCACACCAGAACTACCAAGTTGTTGTTTGTTGTTAAGTGCCATCGAGTTGGTTCTGACCCATAGCAACCCTGTATAGGGTTTCCGAGGAGCAGCTGGTGAGCTTGAACCGCTGACTTTGTGGTTCAAACCAACGTTGTAGTCCAGCACATTAACCCACAATGCCACACCAGTCCTGGTGTGGTGATTATGTGCCGTGGAGCTGGTTTCAACTCATAGCGACCTTGCATAGGGTTTCCAAGGCTATAAATCTTTACAAGAGCAGAAGGCCTCATCTTTCTTCAGTGGAATGGCTGGCAGTTTTGAACTGCTGACCTTGAGGTTAGCAGCCCGACTTGTAACCACTATGCAACCAGAGCTCCTACACTAGAACTAGGAACCAGCAATTTCACCCCACAGCATATATCCAAGACTTGAAATTAGTGATGCAAACAGACACATGTACACCAATGTTCAATACAGCACTATTCCTAATACCCAAAATGCAGAATCAACCTAAATGCTCATCAGCAGATGAATAGATAGATACTTGGTGATTCTGGGAAGATTGTGGTATAAACAGATCTTCATATGACCCTCCCCAACATGAGAGTGCTTGTTTTTGAGAGACTCTGAATCTGGGAACAGAGAAAAGCAGCAGAGAACTGCAAACAAGTAAGACTTAACAAATCAACAATGAGTCTCAAAAGGTAGGAAAATTGCTCTTCCCACCATCTCTGCTAGCAGTGAATTGCGTAAGTGGTCTTAGAAAAGTAGCTGGCTTTCCGGGCCACCACAGGTCTTGCCTGTACAAAGAGACAGGACTTCAACTTCTGCTCTAAAATATAAAAGGCAGACATCCCCAGGGGACTGTTTGGAATGTGTCAGCCCCTCCCTCACAAAGACACTGTTGGCTGTAAGCCTACTGTAAACTGCTAAAGAAGGTCTGTGCAGTGGCATCTGTTCTCTACCAGCTTCCTGTGCACTCAGGTCTCTAAAACCAACAAGATAGAACTTCCTGAGGGATCAAGTCAGACCTTTCTGTTCCCATTCTCAGGGCTGAGGACTACTGACTAAGGCAGCTGTGTGCTAAAAAGCAGGTATCATTAGTGGAGACGACACCCACAGCCAACATATTACCAGGAAGGGGGATTCTAACAGCAACAATGCAGACTTACATGGGGGTCATTGTTGTTAAATGCCACCGAGTCAGTTTTGACTCAAAGAGACACTGTATAGGGCCTTTAAGGAGCAGCTGGTGGGTTTGAACTGTTTGTGGTTAGCAGTCTAGTGCTAACAGCACCAAGTCTTTGGAGAGTGATAATGCCCCTGTGAACTGCTACAGAAGATTCCTGCAATGGACTTTGCTGCCATAGTCAGTACCCTACCTGCATCTTGTGCATCCCACAACTCAGGCCTCTGAAACTAACAAGACAAATATCCTTGGGGATGAATTACGGTTAGTCTTCCTTCACTTGAGTGGAGTCCTGACGTACTGGACAGCAAGGTCAGTTTGAACCATAAGGTGAGTGGTTCAAACTCACTAGCTGCTCTGTGGAAACCCTATACAGGGTCAACAGCACTTAACAAAAGCCTTCACTTCCAATTAGCACTGAAGATTGCTGGCTGAGACTGCTGTGTGCTAGGAAGCAGAAGTTTAGAGTAGAGGCTGCACTTATAACCTATCAGGACTCTGAAGACAATAAGGCAGACCTACCTGGGAATCTAAACAGAGTGTAACACCTCCTCCCCCACCTGGTAATTGTTGGTTGCCAGGCTGTTGCTAGGTGCAACAGAAGGCCCCTGCAGTGCAGTCAGCTCCCACAGTCAACACTCTACCTGCCTTAATGTGTACCCCGTAGCTCAGGAATCTTAAACCAACAGATCCCGCTTTGGGGATCAGTTTGAATCTGTCTACATTCTCTTCAAGTTGGCACTAAGGACTGCTGACTGAGGCTGCTGTGTGCCAGGAAATAGGCATCTTTAGTGGAGGCTATACCCACAGCCAATATACTACAAAGGGGGCTCTGATAGCAACCAGACCTCCCTCCCTCCAATAATCATCAGCTGTTAGACTGACACGAACTCCTACAGAAGGATCCCTACAATGGAGTCACAAGGTGGGTCACTTAAGTAAAGACTGTTCCCTCAACCACCACAGGGCCACTGGGGCTATGAAATCAGGCATATCTTTCAGAGATCCTTCTGGAGAGTGCCAGCCCCTGCTCTTCCAGAAACAAGAAAGTTTTCTTGTGCTTCCCCTGAATGCCAGCTCTAGTATAAGCAGCTTGTGTGGTGCTGTAGATTAATGGGCTGGACTGCAAAGTCGGTTTGAACCACAAGATGGGCGGTTCAAGCTCACCAGTCACTCCTTGGAAACCCTCTACAGGATCACTGTGAGTCTGAATTGATTCAAGGGCACTTAACAACAACAACAGAGAAGGGAAGGAAACAGGAAAGGAAGGCAGACAAAACCAGAAGGCAATATCCTATTCTGAAGGGGGCTCACGTAGTATGGTTTTTCCTGCTAAAAACATGGTTGCAGAAACAGAGCGAGGGGAGTAATAACCAGATAGTATTGCTCCCCCTAGTAGATAAATTGATCCGTACACGATATCTTGCCTGATTGGAGGTGCCCCTGGAGGACAGATTGACCATAGCATGTTCTCTGGTGTGTTTGGGAGACATTGAAAGTTGAAAATCAGATCTGTTACCATTTGAATCCTAATGAAACTAGGGAGGGAGAAGGGCTATCACAGAGAAGGAGAGGAAATGGTAAGCAAAGGCAAAAGGATCTGCCTGCCAAAGAAGTTTTTATAGAAAGTTCTTGTTGTTGTTGTTGGATGCCATCAAGTAGGTCCCGATTCAGAGTAACCCTAGACAAAACGGAACAAACCACTGCCCAGTCCTGTGCCATCTTCACAATTGTTAGCTTGAGCCCATTACTGCTGCCACTGTGCCAATCCATCTTCTTGGGCATCTTCTTCCTCACCTACCCTCCACTTCACCAAGCATGATGTTTTTCTCCAGGGAGTAGTCCCTCTTGATAACACATCCCAAGTGTGAAAGACAAAGTCTCGCCATTCTGCCTTCTAAGAAACATTCTGGCTGTATTTCAAACACAGATGTGCTTGTCCGTCTGGCAGCCCATGGTACTTTTAATATTCTTCTGCAATACCATAACTCAAATAGATCAATTCTTCTACAGTTTTCCTTATTTACTGTCCAACTTTCACATGCATATAAGACTATTGAAAATAACATGGCATGAGTCAGACACAACTTAGTCCTCAAACTGACATCTTTGCTCTTGAACACTTTAAAGAGGTCTTGTGCAGAAGATTTGCACAATACGCCATTTGATTTATTGACCAGTGCCTCCATGAGTGTTGACAGTGGATCCAAACAAAATAAAGTTATTTATTGATCCAGTGGAAGGATTTTTTTTTAAAGTTTTTATTGTTAATTGAGTGATAATTTACATGGGAGAACATCAGTTTTACACTCATTGCAATGATTACAATCCCCTCCGTGAATCATCATTCAACTGTATTTGCTTCTAATCCCTTTGGCTTTTTTTGTTTTGTTTTGTTTTTGGGGGGGATGTACACAAAAATACTCAGGAATACATAATAATTTAAACAACCAAAGGGCACACTCTGCAAGCCTGCCTCCTGGCCGCCAGCACTCAAGTCTTTCTCTTGCCATGATTCTAGAGTCCTCACTGCTCTCTCTCTCTCCATGTCCTCATCTCTGCCTCCATCTCTGGTGTAGCTGCTTCTCTGGATAGGGTCCCACATTCCGCTCGTTGTCTTCTCCCTTGATGGTCCTAGGGTACTCTGTTCCTGGACTGTAAGATCAACAACTCCCCTGTTTTTTGTTATAGAACTTCTTCCTTCACAGTTGTGACAGCTGCAATTAGTCATGATAAAATTACTCATGGTGAGGGTTATTGTTTTTGTTTTATTTATACTGAGATGCAACCCATACTGAAGGCTTTGATCTTTATCAGTGAGTATTTTAAGTCCTCTTCACTTTCAGCAAGCAAGGATGTATCATCTGCATATTGTAGGTTATTAATGAGTCTTCCTATAATCCTGATGATACGCTCTTTTTCATAAAATCCAGCTTCTTGGATGAGTTGCTCCACATATAGACTGAATAAATATAGTGAAAGACTATAACCCTAGTACACACCTTTTCTGATTTTAAAACATATAGACCTTTTCCACCATCACTGCTCACAGATACTTTTATTTTAATGTTTTATTGTGAATTGTGTGATAGTCTACATGGGAGAACATCAGCTTTACATTCATTCCATCATCCATCATTTCATTGGCATAGTTATCATCCTGTCCAT
>NW_006408683.1:2191298-2192746 GCF_000296735.1 Chrysochloris asiatica
TGGTTGTCAGTCAAAGTGTATATTTCCCTTGCATCTTAGTCTTGGAAGAGAATTTGCACTGAGAGGATCCGATCACTTGTCGTGATGTCTCCTGGGCAGGCCACCTGTATGTTCTTGTGGTAACAGTCGGACTGTCCCTTATTGTTTTGTATTTTTCCTGTAGGTCCTTCTTTCAAGAGGTACCTTCTGGTTTTCTAGCTGCTCCCGACTGGTCTGCTTGTCCTTTCAAATGGAGAAATTTCCCGTCTCTGAAGGTCTGTTATGGTTCGGGCTTCCACCTATACTCCCATGTAATGCAGAGGCTCCTCAGTAAACCTCCTTCACTGAACACATTGTAGCCCCATTTTAGGTATTCTAATCAGTTATAGGCAGAAGACGGGTGCTCACAGATACTTTTATCCATAGCTTTTCATCATCCGCACAGTAGCTGGCCTTTGCATAGTCAAGAAAGCACAAGTAAGCCTCCTTCTGGTATTCTCTATTTCAGTCAAAATCCATTTGACATCAGCAATGATATCCTTCAGTCCTCTTCTGAATCTGGCTTGGACCTCTGGCAGTTACCTGTCAGTGTACTGTTGGAGCAGTTTTTGAATGATCTTCAGCAAAAATTGACTTGCATATGATATTAATGCAATTGCCCAAAGACTTCCACATTCTGTTGTGTCACCTGTCTTAGAAATGGGCAAAAATACTGATCTCTTTCAATCAATTAGCCAGGCAGCTGTCTTCCAAATGTTTGTTGAAAGACTTCAGTTTGTATTCCATCAGTTCCTGGAGTCTTGATCTTTGTCAATACCTTCAGTGCACCCTGGACTTGTGCCTTCAGTACCATTGGCTCTTAATCATATGCTACCTCTTGCAATGTCTGAACATCAACTATTTCTTTTTGGTACAGTGATGTGGTATATTCCTTCCATCTTTCTTTGATGCTTTCTGTATCATTCAATATCTTGTCCATAGAATCTTTCAATATTTCAAGACAAAGCTTGATGTTTTTCCTTCCATTCTTTCAGTTTACGAAATGCTGAGTGTGTTCTTCCCTTTTGATTTTCTAACTCCAGGTCTTAACACATTTCAGATTTTGACTTCTTGAGCTGTTCTTTGAAATGCTCTGTTCAACTGTTTTACCTTCTCATTTTTTTCTATTTGCCTTAGCATCTCTATACTGAAAAGCAACTTTCAGAGTCTCTTCTGACATCCATTTTGATCTTTTCATTCTTTCTTGTCTTAAAGACCTTCTGCTTTTTTCCTGTATGATGTTCTGGATGTCATCCCACAACTTCTCTGGTCTTCAATCATTAGTGTCTAATGCATTAAAATTGTGATATGTTCTAGTTCATATTTTTGTTCTCGTGGGCTTGTTTTATTTTTTTTTTTTCAGCCTGAACTTGCATATGAGCAATTGACTGTCTGTTCCACATTCTGCCCCTGGCCTTATTTTGGCTGAT
>NW_006408683.1:2197118-2198988 GCF_000296735.1 Chrysochloris asiatica
CTGTAAAGATTTGTTCCCTCTTTTGAGCTACTGCATCCATAGGTGTAGGTCAAGTTCATCAAATTGTATCCGATTACTCTTTTTTTCCTCTTCTTCTTCTAGTTGAGCTCTGATCATCCAGTCATTGAAGTCAGTTCAAGTGGGTACTATCTGCAAGTGTGGGTATTCTTGTGCATATACCCTCTCTTATTATCAGCTGGACGCTTCACTCTCCACTCTAGTCCTCTGTGGCTATGGCATTGATTCTGGGCCCAAGAGTCCCCAGGTATTGCCACACTGCTGGCCAACCAGGTCTCCACCTGGGTCCACAGGAATCTATTGAACGTTGTAGGGCTTAGCTGACAGCTTCACTGCTATTTTCCCCTTATCGGTGACGAATGTAGTCACCAATCAGAGCGTATATTCCCACTGAGTCTTAGTCTTGGAAGGGGGTTTGCTCTGAAGGGACAGCTTTCAGCTTCTTTTCTGTTTTTCACTCATTTCCCCTTATCAGTGACGAACGTGGTATTTCTTGTGGGTAAATACCAAGTAGAAGAAATGCTGCATCATAAGGTATTTCTATTTCCAACCCTCTAAGGAAGCACCATATTTATTTCCAGAATGGTTGGACCATTTTGTAATCCCACCAACTATGTAGAAGGGTCCTAGTCTTTCCACATCCTCACCAGCATTTATTGTCCTCTACTCTTTTGATCGTTGCTGATATTGCTAGTGTGAGATGATATCTCGTTGTTTTGATTTGCATCTCTGTAATGGCTACTGATCATGAACATTTATTCATATGTGTTTTGGATCACCTCCTTGGTGAAGTGTCTGTTCATGTCCTGTGTCCATTTTTTAATTGGGCTATTTGTCTTTTTCTTGTAGAGGTGTTGTAGTTTCCTATATATTTAAGAAATTAGTCCCTTGTCCGATGTGTCATTGCAAAAAATTTTTTGACATTCTGTGGGTTCCCTTTTTACTATTCTGGTGAAGTCTTTTGATACACATAGGTTTTTAATTTTTAGTATGTCCCAGTTATCTTTTTTTGTCTAGTTTTGTTGGTGTAGTTTTCAAAATATTTTGTAGTCTGTATATTCCCTGAATTAGAGCCCTCACATTTGTCCCTATTCTTTCATTGACGTCCTTCATAATTCTGGAATTCACATTTAGGTCTTTAATCCATGTTGAGTTGGGTTTTGTATAAGGAGTGAGGTGAAGGTCTTGTTTCAGTCTTTTGCATACTGCTTTCCAGTTCTGCCAGCACAATCTGTTGAAGAGACTATCCCCTCCCCATGTGATATATTTAGGTGCTTTGTCAAAACTCAGTTGGCTGCATGTGGATGGGTTAATTTCTGGATTCTCAATTCTGTTCCATTGATCAATGTATCTTTCACTATACCAGTAGCAAGCAGTTTTGACCATAGTAGCCATGGAATAAATTTTGAAGTCGGGGAGTGAGATGTTTCCAACCTTATTCTTCTTCTTAAAGTGCTTTGTTTATCCTGGGTCTCTTTCCTTCCCATATAAAGTTTGCAATTGTCTTTTTAATCGCTTTGGAATCTGGATTGGGATTGCATTGTATGTGTAAATTGCTTTGGGCAGTATTGACATTTTAACAACGTTAAGTCTTCCTGTCCAGGAGCATGGTACATTCTTCCATTTCTGTAGGTCTCTTGGTTTCTTATAGTGTTTTGTAGTTTTCTTTGTATAAGTCCTTTGTTCCTCTGTTTACATTTATTCCTAAATATTTCATCCTTTGGGCAGCTATTGTAAATGGTATTGATTTCCTAATGTCCTTTTCAGCACTATCATTTTTGGTATAGAGGAATCCAACTGATTTTTGTATGTTGATCTTATATCCTGCCACTTTGCTGAATCTTCCAATGAG
>NW_006408683.1:2199318-2200934 GCF_000296735.1 Chrysochloris asiatica
AGGAATTTCCCTTCAATTCCTACTTTGTTGAGTGTTTTTATCAGGAATGGATGTTGGATTTTGTCAAATGCCTTTTTTGCATCAATCAATATGATCATGTAATTGTTTTCTTTTTTCTTATTTACATGGTGGATTATGTTGTTCGTTTGTCTAATGTTGAACCATCCTTGCATCCCTGATATGAATCCCACTTGATCATGATGTATTATCGTTTTGAATGTGCTGCTGGATTCTGTTGGCTAGGATTTTGTTGAGAATTTTTGCATCTCTGTTCATGAGGGATATTGGTCTATAATTTTCTTTCTTAGTGATGCGTGATGCTCTTCCCTGGTTTTGGTATGAGGGTTATGCTTACTTCATAAAATGTATTAGGAAGTTTTCTATCCTCCTCTATATTCAGGAATAGTTTCAGTAGAATTGGTGACAGCTCTTCCCTGAATGTTTGGTAGAACTCACCAGTGAAGCCATCTGGGCCTGGACTTGTTTGGGTTAGGAGTTTTTGATGACCTGATCAATTCCTTTTTTTGTTATGGGTCTGGTCAGGTTTTCTACTTCACTGTGTGTAAGTTTAGGTAGGTTGTGTTTTTCTAAAAATGTATCTATGTCTTCTAAGTTTTCATATTTGTTGGAGTACAACTCTTTATAGTATTCTGTTATTATCCTTTTGATTTCCTTTGGTTCCATTGTGACATCTATGGATGTCATGTGGTTTCTAATGTGTGTTACTTGTGTCTTCTCCCTCTTTTCTTTTGTTAGGTTTGCCAATGGTCTGTCAATTTTGCTAATCCTTTTAAAGAACCAGCTTCTTGTCGTGTTGATTGTTTCTATAGTTTTTCTGTTTTCTATCTCATTTATTTCTGCTCTAATCTTTATTATGTCTTTTGTTTTGGTGGCTGCATGTTCCCTCTTTTGGTCTGTTTCTAGTTGTTGTAGATGCTGTGTTAATGTGTTAATTTTGGTTCTTTCTTCTTTTTGGATGTGTGCGTTTATTGCAAAAAATTGTTCTCTCAGCACCGCTTTCGCCGTGTCCCAAAGATTTTGGTATGTTGTGTTTTCATTCTCATTGATTTCTAGGAACTTTGTGAATTCACGTTTAATTTCTTCTACTACCCAGTCGCTTTTCAGCAGGGTGTTATTTAGTTTCCATGTACTTCACTTTATTTCCTTGGTACTCCAATTTTTATTTCTAATTTGATAGCATTGTGGTCTGAGAAGATGCTTTGTAGTATTCTGTTATTTGTAAATTTATGGAGATTTGTTTTGTGGCCTAAGAAATGGTTTATCCTGGAGAATGCTCCATGTGTATTGGAAAAGAATGTGTATTGTGCTGTTGTTGGGTTGAATGCTCTGTACACATCTATGAGATATAGTTGGCTGATTGTGTTGTTTAGTTCGTCTGCATCTTTGTCAAGTTTCTTTCTGGTTGTTCTATCCATTTTTGAAATCAGTGTATTAAAATCACCCCCTATTACAGAGTTAAAGAATGATGTATGCACAACCTTGGAACTGCAGGGCTCTGGGATACACAGAGATAGAGACATGGTTGGAATGGGGAGAAGGGGGGAATAATGTTAAGATGCTTGGCTGTCTTTTGAATCTTGGTTTTCCTTGCATTA
>NW_006408683.1:2202234-2203505 GCF_000296735.1 Chrysochloris asiatica
ATACCCTTTGGTTGGTTGATGATGCATGGAGGGGATTGGAACCATGGCAATGAAACAATATACGATAGAATAAATGTAAAACTAATGTTCTCCCATGTAAACTATCATATAATTCACAATAAAACATTTAAAAAAATCACCCCCTATTATTGTAGATTCGTCTATTTCTTTCTTCAAATCTATTAGAGTTTGCTTTATATATTTTAGAGCTCTTTCATTGGGAGCACAGATATTTATTATGGTTATGTCATCTTGTTCACTTGTCCCTTTAATCATGAGATAATGTCCATCTTTATCTATTATGCTTGTTTTTGCATTAAAGTTTATTTTATCAGAGATTAGTACTGCCACTCCTGTGCATTTTTTATTGCAATTTGCTCAGTATATTTTTTCCCATCCTTTGACTTTTAATCTGTTTTTGTCTCTGTGTGTGGGATGTGTCTCTTACAGACAGCATATTGAAGGATCTTGTTTTCGTATCCATTTTGCCACCCTCCATCTCTTAACTGGTGCATTTAATCCATTTACATTCAGTGTAATTATTGATAGGCATGGATTAAGTGCTGCCATTACATTTGTGGTTTTTTTGTAGTGTTGCTGCTTTCTTTCTTCTCTGTGTCTTCCTTTACTGAGTTCATGCTGATTGTGTTCTTTCTTGTGAGTTTCCACATATTTTTAATGTTTCCATGTTCTTCTTGGATTTTCATTCTCTTGGTATGTTGTGAAGTGTTAATTTTCTTTGAGGTTGCTTTATAGTCAATTAACTTTTCTCTCCATTTAGTGCAGTCTATTTTATCCTGTAATTGACCTGACCTTCTCACCATCTGGATCTCTGTTCCTACGTGTTTACCTTCTTTTACTTTGTAAAGTTTTGATCATAGATTGACCTCCCAGATTCTGTGATTTTTTTCTTATAGTTTTGTTCTGTTCCTGACTCTTCCTTCTGTCAACTTAATTCTGGGAGGTGCTGCTACATATGTTAATCTAAGGTTGTTGTCTTTTTTGGTTGGTTCTCAGTCCACAGAACTCCTTTTAGGATATTTTGTAGCACAGGGTTGGCAAAATCCCTTAGCTTCTGTTTACACTAGAATGTTTTGATTACACCATCACATTTGATAGTTAGCTTTGCTGGATAAAGGATTCTTGATTGGCATTTTTTTTCTTTCAGGGTTTTATATATGTCTTCCCATTGCCTTCTTGCTTGCATGGTTTCTGCTGAGAGATCTGATCTTCAACTATTTCCTCTGTGGACTTGTGTGATTCTTTTTGTT
>NW_006408683.1:2204940-2210928 GCF_000296735.1 Chrysochloris asiatica
GCTCCGGGCCACCGAGCCCAGCATATTCAAAGGTTCACAATTTCTTACTTTCACTATAAGTTCCACTCGCTATAAGCCTTCAAACTTTTTAAATATTCCTACCTATGTGGTTCCGAGTTTTAGAGCTCTGCCCTGTATGTGCTTTGCCAGGTATTCTGTGGTATCACTGATGGCGAACCTCACTGCACCTCCACCTCAAGCCCTGCCTCTCTCATTTCATTTTTGAAAACTTCCAATTTTCCCATGATTCGTTTTTTCTACATTACTAATGGAATGGTTTTTCCTCATTTTGAGTTGTTCCCCATCAGTAAATGAAAGTCCTGGAGTTTTACTCCATTCATGTCATCATGGTCAACTCTACTTTGAGCAGGCAGCATTTCCCCAGTCACATTTTGAGTGCCTTTCAATCTGAGGGGCTCATCTTCTATAACAATATCTGACAATATTCTGGTGCTCTTCATCATGTTTCAATATTTAATATCTTGGTGCTGACAGTTTTCCACTGTGACTAAACAATCAGAAGCAGTCCACCTCTAATTCTTCCCAGTCTGTCTTAGTCTGAAAGTTTAGCTGAAACTTGTCCATCATGGATGGCCCAGCATCATAGCAACACACAAGCTACCACAGTACAACAAACTGACTGATAAGTGGTGGTTGCAGAAGGTGGTATGACCAAAACCATCAAATACTGTGGAAAACTGAGAAAGTGAATACCTTAAAAAATTCAAATACCCTAACAAAATTATCACAAGATATACAAAGATCAGAGAAATAATCTTGTATCTTAATAAACTTGATAAAGTATGTGACAGCATATCTTGTTAAGTGCCACTGAGTCGTTTCTGACTCATAGCAATGCTGTACAGGCTTTCTAAGGAGCAGCTGGTAGGTTTGAACTGTCGACCTTTAGGTTCTCAGTTCAGTGCTTACTCTACAGCACTACACCAGGAGTCTGAAAGTGTATCTGGAATAATCAAATAAGAAAAGGAAGGTTAAAATATATTAAATATACTTAAAGAGCTAAAGGAAAACACAGAAAATGAACTAAAAGGTATATGGGAAATCAATGTATGAACAAAATGAGTATCTAAAAACAGGTACTGCAATTGAAAGGGAAAGTAACAAAAATTAGAGACACAATAGGAATTAACAACAGATTTAATCAGGCAGAAGAAACGGATAGCTTATTAAAGGATGTTGTTGTTGTTGTTAAGTGCCGTCGAGTCGGTTCCGACCCATCGCGACCCTATACAGGGTTTCTGAGGGTGTAAATCCTTACGGGAGTAGAAAGCCTCATCTTTCTCCCGCGGAGTGCCGGGTAGTTTCGAACTGCTGACCTTAAGGTTCACAGCCCGATTCGTAACCACTACGCTAAATTTAAGGATAACATAGTTAAATTTTAAGCTGTGAGTGCAATAATGAAGGATTCTAGGGTCATTATGTGTCAGAACTCAATTTGACAGTACTTAACAACAACAACAACAACATTGTCAAAATATTAAATAACACAGGAAGCATTAAAGGAAGATGGAAGAGGGAGCAATGGCAAGATGATGGACCAGTAGTAAGGCTATATAGAGCTGTTATGGTGTTGTGGACTAATGTGTCAGACTGCAAAGTCATTTGAATGGCAAGGTCGGTAGTTCAAGCTCACCAGCTGCTCCTTGGAAACCCTATACAGGGTTGCTATGGGTCAGAATTGACTCGACAGCACTTAACAACAACAACAACAGCAAAGAAAGGAAAACCAAATGAAACAGATACAGATGATAATCCTGGAACCCTGAGTTTCAGATGAGGGAATAGAGAAGTGTATTGAATACTTACTAGGAGAGGAAACTGAACAGACATGACAAAAAAAAAAGGAGAGAGACTGGTAAGCCTATGCTGGTTGACTTGCTGCTTGTGAGCAGTTTCAGAAACAACACAGCATACTTGCATTACAGAATCACATTGGTGGGTCATGGAGATAAAAGTATGATTTTTTTTTCTTTTCCCCTATACTCCCCTGTTAACCAGAGGTGGGGTCAGTCCCTACCTGAATACATCTGCAGCAAAGTTCCCACTCTCCTGGCAGCTGGGGCCACTCCGCGGTGAACACTGCAGTTGTGAGCTCCATCAAAGTGATTGAGCACTATCTGAACCAACTCCAGTGCATGGATTCAGGTGAAGCCTGGTCCAAGCCTACCAAGCCAGCCCTGGCCAATCCTGGACTAGCCTTAACTAGGAGAATCAGCTAAGAAGACATATGGGGCAAAAAAAAAAAAAAAATGGAGACAGGTGATCTGTGCCATCCAATCAGGCTTGGAGCTGCCATCATGAACTTTTTGCAGGCAGTTTTGAAAACACAGGGTAGTAGATGGTACAGAGGCATACCACTTATTGGTAGAGAGAAATGTGCAAAAATCTGTCTTATACTTCACATTATTGTTGTTGTTAGGTGTCATCAAGTCAGTACTGACTCTATGTACAACAGAACAAAACACTGCCTGATCCTGGGCCAACCTCACAATTGTTGCCACACTTGAGTCCACTGATGCTGCCACTTTGCCAATCCATCTCGCTGGGGGTCTTCCGCTTTTCCTCTGACCCTCCACCTTACCAAACATGATATCCTTCTCCAGTGACTAGTCCCTGTATTCTTTTTCAGCTGTGGCCTGATTTTTGTTTTTTCTTTGCTGAAGTCCTGGTGTGGTGCTGTGGGCCAATGCACCAGACTGCAGAGTCGTTTGAACTGCAAAGTTGGTGGTTCAAGCTCACCAGCTGCTCCTTGGAAACCCTATAAAGGGCCGCTATGGGTAGGAATCGACTCGATGGCACTTCACAACAACAATTTTCTTTTTTCAGTATTGTTTGCTTATTTCTTTGTTTCCTTCTCTCTTTCATGTCTGCTTTCTCTGCTTGCCTCATCTGACAGGGGACAGTAAATATCCATATAGCTCAACCCCACCTACTGGACAATAGAGCCATTACCAGTTGCTCCATAATGGATCAACACAACAACCAACATCAGTCAATCCCATCTTGAAATGTGCTGTACATCACACCCACCAAGAGTCTGTTGATAAGTGCCTGAGAATACACCACCAAACAGTTATCAGTCAATAAACAAATACAACAACATCACAGTGTCTTGGGAGCAAAAGACAACTTATATTGACACAAAGAAACAAGACGGAGTTACTCAAACTGACCAAGAGGCAGTGTAAGAAACTTGTTTATTTTTTTGGAAAAGGCATTGGAACTATCTGAAAAATTATTCAAGAGAATGGTATTTAGTACTCCCAAATGACTGACAGATAGGTTTAGATAAAAATGAAAATTTCAAGAACAAACAAACAAAACAGATAAAGATTGGAGAAAATACAAAATCTGCAAATAGAAATCCAAATGATTAATACTAAGATTAGGAAATAGAAAATACATTAAAAGGATAAAAGAAGTATATGAATCAAAAGAAGACCAAATTAATGAGCCTGAAAATAAATTTCTCAGTACTTGTTATTTTCCATCTAGTTGATTCCAATTTATAGCAACTCTGAGGAGCAACTGGTGGTTTTGAACCACCAACCTTGTGATTTTCACTCCAGTGCTTATACTAGAGTGCCACATTAATACTAGCAAGCTAGAAAAAAGCAATCAGAAAAAAAAATATGAAAAAATCCAAAGAAATGTTGAGTTTCTGAAGAAACAACATGAAGAGAAATAAACTTACAGGTGATTGGAATTTCAGAACAAGAAGAGACAAAAGAAAAGGACAGAAAAGAGTCAAAGAGCAGTTGGAAGAAAACTCCCCTAACATCATGAAAGATGGGAAGATTAGCATTCAAAAAGCTGAACAAACCACAAACAGGATTGACCTCACAAGAAAATCACCAAAGTATATCATAATTAAACTCTCCAAAATCAAAGACAAGGAAAGAATTGTGAGAACAGGTTAAAAAACAAACAAACAAAAACTTACCTACACAGGAGAACCAATAAGATTAAGATCTGATTTTTCAGAATAAACCATGCAGGCAAAAAGGCAATGGGAACACATATATAAGTCTGAAAGAAAAAAGTTGTAAAATAGACACTTGGGTGGGATAGAAAGAAATATCGGGAAACATGGTTACAGAAAATGTGTAAGCCCTCCATCAGTCTGTAACTGATTGGAGTACCCAAAAGGGGTGCTATTGCTAGAACTTACCCAGTGAAATAGGCTTTTTGCAGAAACTTTGTAGTGTATAGGGCCTTAGCTGGAATCCTGAGTCCCATCCAGAACCTTCTGAGGTGGGACATTCCCACTTGAAAGGACATGCAAACCAGCCCGTTTGGATAGAGGAACAGAAAATACTTCCTGAAAGAAAGATCAGCAGGAAAACAACAACAACAAAAATGGCAGTCTGTTTGGCTATTACAAGAACAAGCAAGGTTTTTGCCAGGAAGATAGCAAAACAAGCAATCAAGTCCACTCAGGACAACCACCACTCGAAGACTGAAACACATGAGCAGACATGTAAGCTCACTGGCAGCTGTGTTGGTCTACATGTGAGTGGAAGTGGGGGAAAGTCAGTAATGATGATATGGGCTGAGTTTGACCACATTCCATAGACTCCTGTCGACCTTGAAATCAAAGAGAGAAGAAGGGCTAGTTGGTCTGAAGTTTGGGGAGATTTGGGAACTCCTGAGCCCAAGGACATTGACATAGCCACTCATGGCTAGAGCTGAGAGTGAAGCATTCAGCTGACATGAAGTGGGGGGAGATGCACAGAATGCCCAAACTTGCAGATAGTACCCATTTGAGCTAGCTTCCATGGCTTGGTGACCAAAGCTCAACTAGAGGAAGATAAAGAAATTTGATAAAGGAAGCAAGTGTAAATTGCTACAATTTGATAAATTTGACTTATATTTATAGATGTAGAAGCTCAAAATATCAAACTAGAGTGAGTCTTCACATCAAGGACCAATTCTACCCCCTTGGTAAGCAGAGTTGATAGGGACAGGCAACTTAGACATTGTTGTTGTTAGGTGCCATCGAGTTGGTACCGACTAATAGTGACCCTATGCACAACAGAACAAAACACTGCCTGGCCAACCTCACAACTGTTGTCACACTTAAATCCACTGATACTGCCACTTTGCAAATCCATCTCGCTGGGGGTCTTCCTCTTTTTCTCTGTCCCTCCACCTTAACAAACATGATATCCCTCTCCAGTGGCTGGTCCCGCCTGACAATATGTCTGAAGTATGTAAGATGAAGTTTGGACAAGCTGGCCTCCAAGGAGCACTCTGGCTGCACTTCTTCCAACACAGATCTATCTGTTGGTTCTTTTGGCAGCCCATGGCACTTTCAATAGTCTCCTCCAACACCATAACTCAAAAGCATCAATTCTTCTATGATCTTCCTTATTCACTGTCCAGCTTTCCCATGCATATGCTGTTATTGAAAACACCATGGCTTGAGTCAGGAGCACCTTAGTGCTCAAGCTGACATCTTTGCTCTTCAACACTTTCAAAAAGTCTTGTGCAGAAGATTTGCCTAATGCAATATGTCGTTTGATTTCTTGACTGCTGCTTCCATGAGTGTTGATGGTTGATTCAAGAGGAATG
Organism: Chrysochloris asiatica; assembly: GCF_000296735.1. Lineage (NCBI taxonomy): Eukaryota > Metazoa > Chordata > Mammalia > Afrosoricida > Chrysochloridae > Chrysochloris > Chrysochloris asiatica. The sequence continues at coordinate 2,210,536 of NW_006408683.1, forward strand.
AAGTCCTTGACAACTTCAATCTTTTCTCCACTGATAAGAATGTTGTTTATAGGTCAAGTGGTGAGGATTTTTATTTTCTTTACATTGAGATGCAATCTATACTGAAGGCTGTGCTCTTTGATCTTCATCAGTAAGTATATTAAGTCCTCTTCACTTTCAACAAGCAAGGTATCAGCTGCATATCACAGGTTGTTAATAAGTCTTCCTCCAATCTTGATGCCACATTTTTCTTCATATAACCCAGCTTCTCTGATTATTTGCTCAGCATACAGGATGAATAAGTATGGTGAAAGAATACAATCTTATCACACACCTTTCTTAATTTTAAAACATTCAGTGTTCCCATGTTCTGTTTGAACAACTGCCTCTTGGTCCATGTACAGATTCCTCATG
>NW_006408683.1:2214813-2220332 GCF_000296735.1 Chrysochloris asiatica
TTGTTTCTCTGGTTACATTTATTCCTAGATATTTCAACCTTTGGGTGGCTATTGTAAATGGTATTGCTTTCCTAATGTCCTTTTCAACACTGTTATTTTTGGTATAGAGGAATCCAACTGATTTTTGTATGTTAATCTTATACCCTGCCACTTTGCTGAATCTTCCAATGAGGCCCTGGTCTTGTTTTGGCTGGTTATATGGAGTGTTTCCACCATCTCTTTCCACAGATGTAGTCAATTTGATTTCTGTATATTCCAAATGGTGAGGTCCATGTGCATAATCGTCTCTTATGCTGTCTAAAGAAGGTATTTGAAATGAACAAATCGTTGGTTTTGCAGGAATCTATCATGCAGTCTCCTGTGTCATTTCTATCACCAAGGCCATATTTTCCAACTACTGATCCTCTCTGTTCCCAACCTTTGCATTCCAGTCACCAGTAATGATCTTGATCGTATGTTTAATCAATTTCAGATTGAAGATTTTGGTAGATTTCTTCTATTTCATCCTCACTAGCTTTAGTGGTTGGTGTGTAAATTTGAATACTTGTGGTATTAACTGGTCTTCCCTGTTGTTGTTATGTGCCGTGGAATCGGTTCCGACTCATAGTGACTCTGTACAGGGTTTCCGAGGCTGTAAATCTTTATGGGAACAGAAACCCTCATCTTTCTTCCGCAGAACAGCTGGTAGTATCAAACTGCTGACCTTGCGGTTTGCAGCCCAATTTGTAACCACTACGCTACCAGAGCTCCTGGTCTTCCCTATAGGTGTATGAATATTATCTATCACAGACAGTGTTGTACCTCATGATTCAGCTTGATATGTTCTTTTTGACAATGAATGCACCACCATTCCTCTTCAATTTGTCATTCCCGGCATAGTAAATCATATGGTTGTCATATTCAAAATGGCCAATACCAGTCCATTTCAGCTCACTAATGCCTAAGATTATCGATGTTTATGCATTCCATTTCATTTTTGACAATTTCCAGTTTTCCTAGATTCATACTTTGTACATTCCATTTTCCAATTATTAATGGATGTGTACAGCGGTTTCTCTTCACTTTGAGTTGTGCCCCATCACCAAATGAATGTCCCACGAACTTTACTGCCACAGGCTTTACTCCATTCACGTCATCACAGTCAACTCTCCTTAGAGGAGGCAGCTCTTCCGAGTCGCATTTTGAATGTCTTCCAACCTGAGGGTTTTCTGGCACTATATCTGACAGTGTTTCTCTGCTATTCATAAGGTTTTCAGTGATTAAATATTCAGAAGTAGTTTGTCATTGGTTACCTAAAATTGGTGGTGGTGGTGGTGGTGGTGGTGGTGGGGACTATAAGGGCATGAAGTGTTTCACTGACAAGTTTTCAAGAGGGAGTTTAGTTCAGTTTCAGAGTGTGCAGGGGGAGGAAGTAGTTAATCTTATAGTCCAGGAACAGAGGACCCTAAGACCATCATGAGAGAAGAGCATGAGTGGAACGTGGGACCCTAATCAGAGAAGCAGTGACATCAGAGATGGAGGCAGATGTGATGACATGGAGAGAGAGCAGCTGAGGACTCTAGACTCATGGAAAGAGAAAGGCTGTGTACTGGCAGTCAGGTGGCAGTCCTTTCATGGAAAGAGAGGGAAAGTTGGTGGCCTGGAGGCAGACTTGCAGAATGTGCCCTTTGTTAGTTTAAATTATTATATATGCCTGTATGATCTAAAAAAAAAAGCTGAAATGAATAGAGAATACTGTTAACGGATGGTACATGGGGATTATAAACATTGTAATGAAACAAAGTATATGATTTGTTGTATGTAAAACTGATGATCTTTCCTGTAAACAATTCACAATGAAAACTTAAAAAGAAAATATAAACACACACACACACACACAAAATAATAATAATAATAAAATAAAAAACCACAGAGGGAATTAAAGCAAATACTCTTAACTGATGATGCATGGAAGGGATTGCAATCATTGCAATGAAACACGCATGCAAAACCGATGTTCTACCATGTAAACTATCACTCAATTCACAATAAAAGCTTAAAAAAAAATAAACAAAATATATGCCCAGGAAAACTGTCCCTCAAATATGATGGTGAAATTAGACCATTCCCAAATAAACAGAAATTAAAGGAATTTATAAGAACCAGACCACTGTTACAAAACATACTACAGGGAGTTCTTTGGACTGAGAACCAAGAACATCAGAAAACAACCTGAGACTGAAATACATGGCAACACCATCCAGAATTCTGTCCAGATAAAGAACTATCCAAAGTAAAACAAATCTAAAGATTGAAAACAGGGAACTAGGGGTATCAATTGATAAGGAAGTCAGTTACAAAGCAAAAAGACTGTAGATTTCAAGATAAAAAAGACTATTTTAAACTGGAGAAGATATTTTAAAGTTATACGGTAATCTTAAAGAAAATTAATACATCTTTACATCAAATCAAGAAAAGGAAAACTATAAAGATTTATTTAACATTAAAATAAGAGCAATGAAGAAACTGGCAAGACAATGCATAAACAAAATGAACAAGTGGAAAAAAGAACAGCACCACCACAAAAACACACACACTAAAATGGCTGCAATTAATTCATACCTATGAATCATTACAATGACCATCAATGGATTAAATGCAACAAAGAGTAGCAAACTGAATAAGAAAACAGGATTCTTCAATATGCTCTCTACAAGAGACATACCTTACACACAAAGACAAAAGCAGATTAAAAATCAAAGGATGGAAAAAACATACCAAGCTAATGGCAATGAAAAACAAGCAGGAGTAGAAATATTAATTTCCAATAAAATAGACTTTAAGGCAAAAATGAGCATAAAAGGAAAAATAGGATATTATCTCATGATTAAAGAGACAGTTTATCTGGAGAAAGATGGAGGACTAGGCAGAAAGGCTGTGAGGACTCTCTGCAGCAAGGATACGGAAAACCAGATGAGATAGATACACAGGACTGTCGTGGAACTCTGTGCTCCAGAGGAACAGATAGAAAAGTGGATTGAGTGCTTATTGGGAGGCAGAGGTGAATAGATGTGACAAGAGACAAGGTGACTAAGTAGCAGCTGCAGCAATCATCTTGAAAGTTTGTGAATGGCTTTAGAGAGATGAGAAAATATATTCACATTGTATAAACCTACCTGTGGCTTGTAGAGACAAAGATGTGACTTATTTATTTTCCTTTTCTTTCTGACCAGTATTCAACCCCAGGGAATATACCACAAAAGAACCAACAGATCTGTGTTTGAAGAAGTGTAGCCTTGGAGGCCAGGATGGCCAAACTTCGTCTCTCATACTTTGGACATATTGTCAGGAAGGACCAGTCGCTAGAGAAGAATATCATGTTTGGTAGGGTGGAGGGTCAGAGAAAAAGAGGAAGACCCCCAGAGAGATAGACTGGCAAAGTGGCAGCATCAATGGATTCAAGCGTGGCAACGATAGTGAGGTTGGCCCAGGATTGGGCAGTGTTTCGTTCTGCTGTGCATAAGATTGCTAGGAGTTGGTACTGACTCGATGGCACCTACCAACAACAACAACAGGCAATCAGAGCCATTTGGAGGTTGTGAGCCACAGGGACGAGCTGTATACAGTAACCTTACTAGGGCAGGCTCTAAGGAGTCCTGGTAGCATAGTGAATTATGAGCCAGTCTGTTAACATAAAGGTCAGCAGTTCAAACATACCACAGGAGAACGATGAGGTTTTCTGCTCCCATAAAGATTTACAGCTTCAGAAACCCTATACAGGGTTGCTATGATTTGGTGACACACAAGCACCACCACCATGTGTAAAGTCGACCCTGACCAGCCTTGGCCAGCCTTACATTAGGAGAGGGGATTGAAAGGACACATGGGGCTGAGAAACAAAAAAGGGAGGGGAGAGGCAGATCGTTGTAGAGTCTTAGGTGGAATCCTGAGCCCCACCCAGAAACTTATGAGTTGGGACATTCCTACTTGAAACAATACGCAGACCAAACCAGAACTGCTAGGAGAACAAAAGATTCTTATTGAAAGCAAGAACTGCAGAAAAAAAAAAGGTGGACTGTTTGGCTGTTTGAATATCAAACAAGCTGTTTGCTTTGGCAACATCAAAGAAAGTAAAGTCAGCCCATCAGGGAAAACCTTCTTCTAGGACTGAAACTCAAAGGGAATCCGCAAACAGTCTAATATGCTTGCTGGTGACCACTCTGGTCTACTTGTGAGTGGAAGTTGGGGAATGAAGCAATGAAGACATAGGCTGAGTTTGGCCATGCTTCATTGACATCCATTGACTTTGAGATGAGAAAGATAAGCGATAGGGCTCGCGGGTCTGAAGTTTGGGATACGTGTGAACTCCTGAGTCTATGGGCACTGACCTATCCTCTGCTGAAAGTGAAGTGGCCAGCTGGTCTAAAGTGCAGGGAGCTGTGCATGAACGCCCAATCTTATGGCTAGTACCTATTTGACCTGCTTTTGATGGCTAGCTGATCTGAACTTGATTAGATGAAGACAAAGATATTTGACACTGTGAGCAAGTATAATGTGCTACAATCTGATGAACTGGACTTTTGCTTATGGATGCAATTGCTCAGAATTCCAACTGAATGAAAGGATTCTTCATATCAAGGAAGAACTTGTTTCCTCAGTGTACTGGGTTGATAGGAACAGGAAATGTAGATGATGGATTATCAAAAGGTGGGTGAGCTATAAAGGCATTAGCTGACTGGCTTACAAGATTTCATGAGTGCTTACTTTCAGAATGAGGGAGATAAGGTAGAATTCCCACTGTCCCTCAAATATGATGGTTTTCCTCTTTTCCAGATAGATCTGGTGAAAGGGGATGAAGATGATGGTGATAGGATTTTATGATTCAATTGCGAGTAATTTGTTAGGAGGAGTAATTGTGATAGTCACAGCTGTAATTGTAGAAGACATGTAAATAAAAGGAGGGCATAGTTAATCTTCCATTTCAGAAACAGATGATCCCAGGTCCAGCAAGAATGAAAAGCGTGAGTACTTAAAAGATACTGGGTAATAAAAAAATGAAATATGAAATTTAAAAAAAATTCCTTGAATCAAATGAGAATGCAAACATGACCTACCAAAACTTTGGGGCACAGCAAAAGCAGTGCTCAGAGGGCAATGTACAGAAATAAACACACACATAAAAAAAGAAGAAAGAACCATTATTACAACATCTCCAACAATTAGAAAAAGAACAGAAAAGTAAGCATACAGTCAACAGAAGAAATGATACAAGTTAGAACAGAAATAAATTAATTAGGAAACAGAAAAAATATGAAGAATTGACAGATAAGATGTTTCTTTGAAAGGATCAATAAAATTTATAAATCATTAGCAAATGTTAACATAGAAGAGAAAGAGAAGATGCAAAAAATGTGCATAAGAAACTAGGTGGGCCCCCACTGGCTGCTCTGAAAAGCCATCTTTGCATTGTTCCCAGGACCGGCTCTCTGCTCCCCGCAGCCACCTCTGCCGCGCTCCTTCTTCTCCGCCGCTGCGGACTC
>NW_006408683.1:2221492-2223846 GCF_000296735.1 Chrysochloris asiatica
AAGTATACTCCAACAATTTTGAAAATCTAGAATAATCTGATACATTTTTAGAAAAACATGACCTACTTAAACTAACATAGAAACAAAGGAGAAAACTTGAACAGACCTATAACAAAAGAAGAAATTTATTAGGTCATTTAAAAACTGCCAACACAGAAAAGCCTGGGCCCAGATGGCTTTACTGGTGAATTCTACAAAGCATTCAGAAATGAGCTGACACCAATTCTACTCAAACTATTCCAGAACACAGAAAAAGATGGGAAACTCCCAAATGACTTTTACGAAGTGAGCATACGCTTTTTTTTTTTTTAATTGCATTTTGCTTTTATTTTTAGGAACTTGAGTACCACTGGTGGCTTTTCAGCAAAGGAGTATACATAGAGAATCAGATGCACTTCATTTATTTTTACATCTAATCAGTTTAGTAAACTATAGTCCTTCAATAAGGTTCTTGACAAAGCCCTTTGAACATAAATTCTTTTTTTAAATTTTTTAAACTTTTTATGTTGAATTGAGTGACAGTAAACAGACAAGATCATCATCTTTACTTTCAAACAATCATACATTTTGTTTCATCTCAATAATTATACTCCTCTCCCTGTAACAACAGTTATTCTGATTTTACTCTGTGGCTTCCCTTTTACATCTTATTTTACAAAAATGAACAAAGTAAAAATATGTGATGTGCACATACAAAGCAACAAGTACCTGTCCATGTAAATGTTCAAAGGGTACATTTTAAAAGCCAGCCTCCTACCTGCAGGCACACAATCTTTCTCAGTCCATGTGTGTCTAGAGTCCTATCTTTCTATGCCATTGCCTATGCCACTGTCTCTACTGTCGCAGCTTTTCCGGGTAATATCTTATGTTCCACTCATGCTCTTCCTTCTTGATGGTTCTGGGATCCTCTGTTCCTGAAAGATTAACTCCTTCTCCCTTTATGAAATACATCTTCTACAATTCCTGTTATGTTAATCACAATTGGTCCTGATAACAATTAAATCATAAAATCCTACCGCCATCACCACCCATCCCCTTTTAACAAATCCGTCTGGAAAAGAGAGAAACTATTCGTGGGGATTCCAACTTACCCCCCTTATTCTGAAATTAAGGACACTTATTGAAAGCTTGTAAGTCAGCTATTTCATGCCTTTATATCCCCTCATTTTTGATAGCCAATGTCTAAGTTACCCATCCCTATCAACCTAGTGCAATGAGGAAATAAACTAGATCCCTGATATAAAGAATCCTTCGACTTCGGTTGAAATTTTGGGCAACTATATCCATAAGCAAATACAGCTCATCAAACTGTAGCAATTTATACTTACAGTATCAAAGATGTCTATCTTCATCTGGTTGAGTTCTGGTCAACTCATAAGTCTCTGGGTAAGGCTCTGAATTCCACCTAAGGCCCCATACTCCACAAAGGCTTAACAAGAAGCCTATTTCCCTGGGCAAATTCTAATCCCCACTTTAGCTAATCTAATCATTTAAAGGCTGATGACAGGTTCACAAGCTTTCTGTAATCATAATTCCCAATACTCATTTTTATCAAACTTAAATGTCTATTTTACAGTAGTATGCATGGGATACCAATATTCACAAGGCAGTCAAGTCCCTATACATTTTCCCCCTCCTGTATCCATTCAGACTATCCCCCATACAGTTTTCCCCTCCTTTATTTAGACTATCCCCTATACATTTTCCCCCTCCTTTACCCATTCAGACTATCCCCTATATACTTCCTCCGCTTTTACCCATTCAGACTATTCCCTATATATTTCCCCCCTCCTTTACCCATTCAAACTATCCCCTATACATTTTTCATCTCCTTCACCTATTCAGATTATGTCTCTATCCCTGTACCACAGAGCACTGTTGTTCTAAGGTTGTGTATACATCACTATTTAGATTCCATTTAGCCTATACATACCTCCCTATGTATTCCCCTATCTTCATTATTTATCTGTCACTATCCCCTTTTTAGTGTATAAGCATACCCTCTTATAAAAATTAGGCAAAGACATCACTAAAAAAGAAAATTATAGACCAATGTTCCTAATGAACTTAGATGCAAAAAATTTCAACAAAAATGTAACCAATAGAATTCAATAATGTATCAGAAAAAAAATACATCATAACCAAGTGGGATTCACACCCAGGATGCAAGGATGGCTCAATATTAGAAAAAAATCAATACCATATAAATAAGACAAAGGAAAAGAAACATGTGAGCATATATACCGATGTAGAAACATTTGACAAAACCCAACACTCATAACTGATAGACACATGCAACAAATAGCAACAGAAGGAAAATTCCTCTATTTAATTTGTTGTTGTTGTTGTTAAGT
>NW_006408683.1:2224331-2230289 GCF_000296735.1 Chrysochloris asiatica
TCTATTTATATATGATATGATCCTATACATAGAAAATTCCAAAGACGCAGCAAAAAAAAAATTTATTGGAACTCAAAAAATTCAGCAAGGTACAAGATCAATATAAAAAATCAGTTGGATTCCTCTATATTAATAAAGACAGATTTGAAAAGAAAAGCAGGAAAACAATACCATTTATAATAGTTATCCAAAAGAGGAAATACTTAGGAATAAATCTAACCAGAGAAACATAAGATCTATACAAAGAAAACTGCAAACTACTACTACAAATAACCAAAATAGATTTGCAAAACATTAAAAATATACCATGCTCATAGATAGGAAGACTTAACATTGTAAAAATGTCAACACTACTCAAAAGCAATCTAGAGATATAATACAATCTCAATCCAGATTTCAATTCACTCTTTAAATACATGGAAAACATTATCACTAACTTTTTATAGAAAGAAAGGAAAGAGATCTCAGATAAACAAAGCATTACTTAAGAAGAAGAACAGAATAGAAGGCTTTTCACTTCTTGGTCTAAAAATCAACTACACAGCTACAGTGAACAAAAACAGCCTTACAAGGGTACAATGAAAAATACATTGATCAATGGAACAGAATTGAGAATCCAGAAGTAAATCCATCCATATACAGTCAACTGATGTTTGACAAAGGGCAAAAACATACTAAATGGGCAAGAGATAATCTCTTCAACAAATGCTGCTGTCAAAACTGGAAATCCATTTTCAGAAGAATGAAACAAGACTCATATCTCACACCATACACAAAAACAAACAACATGAATTAAAAACTTAAATGTAAAATGTAGAACTATAAAAATAATGGGAAAACAAGAGAATGGCTCAAATAAATGACCAAAATGCAGAGTCAGAAAATATTTCTGGGAACGAAAATGTAATGGAACTAACTAACTCAAACAAATGGTATTTAGGTACCTTGTGTAGTGCTGTGGGTTAATGCGCCAGACTGCACAGCTGTTTGAATTGCAAGGTTGGTGGTTCAAGCTCACCAGCTGCTCCTCGGAAACCCTATACAGGGTTGCTATGGGTTAGAACCGACTCAACAGCACATAACATCATCATCAAAGGATTGAACATCAACAACAAGGGATTGACAAAGAAATAGAGGAAGCAAGGAGAACACAGAAAAAAAAACTTTGGAAGAATTCAGAAAACACTACCAGAACAAACAGAAAAAATAAAATTTGAAACAGTACCAAACCTGAAATTCGAAATCCAGACATTTAAAACTAAGATTTGAGAAAAGGACAATACATTGACAGAGAAAGGCAAAGGAGTAATTTGAAACAATGGTAGCCAGAATTACTGAGCTTGAAGAAAAATCTCTCAATATTAGTCACAAGAAGAACAATAAGAAAAAAGAAAGAAAAAGTCTGAAGAAGCTTAAGAGTTATGTGGAAAACCATAAAAGAGGAACAACTCACAGGTGATCAGAATTCCAGAACAGGAAGAAACAATAAAAAGCACAGAGAACACTGTCAAAGAGTTGTTGGGAAAAACCTTCCCTATCATCATGAAAGATGAAAAGATAAGCATGCAAGAGGCTGAACAAAGCCAAACAGGATAGACTCAAAAAGAAAATCACTAATGATGAATACTTCTTAGATATTATCAAACATCTTAAGACAATGAGATGAAATTATAGAACAATATCTCTCATTAATATAGAGGCAAAAATTCTCAAAATCAAACCTAAAAGAATCCATATATATATATATATATATGTATGTATATATATATTTATATACAAATAATGCAAGACGACCAAGTGGGATTAAGGAGCTCTGGTAGCTAGTAATTACGAGTTGGGCTACTAACCTCAAGGTCAGCAGTTCGAAACTACCAGCTGTTACGAGGGAGAAAGATGAGGCTTTCTGATCCCGTAAATATTTACAGCCTTGGAAACCCTATGCAGGATTGCTATGGGCTGGAAATGACTCCACAGCATACCACCAACCAACCAACCACCAAGTGGGATTCATACCAGGTATCCAGTAATGGTTCAATATTAGGAAAACAATCAATCCACCACATGAGTAAAACAAAGGAGAAAAAAAATCACATTATCATGTCAATTGATGCACAAAATGCATAGAGAAAATCCAACAGTCATTCCTGATAAAAACACTCAACAAAATAGGAATAGAAGGGAAATTCCTCAACATATTTAAGGACATATATATAAAACTAATGGCCAACATCTCTCTCAATCATGAGAAACTGAAGCCATTCCCATTTCGAACAGGTACCTGGTGTGGCACTGTGGGCTAATGCATAAGACTGCAAAGTTGTTTGAACTGCAAGGTTGGTGGTTCAAGTTCACTAGCTGCTCCTTGGAAACCCTATACAGGGTTGCTATGGGTCAGAATTGACTTGACACTTAACAACAACAACAGCAACATTCAATATTGTGTTCGAAGTATTAGCTAGAGCTATAAGGCAAGAAAGGGAAATTAAAGAAGTCCAAATTGCGCAAAAGAAGAAGTAAAACTCTATATGCAGATGATATTATCGTATACTTAGAAAATCGTATACAAAGACTCAGCTTGAAAATTATTGGAACTCATCAATAGAGTCAAATGGCAAAGTAACAGGGCACAAGATCAACATACAAAATCAGTTGGACAACTGCAAAGGTAGAAGTTGTGTACAGTTGAAGAACAGAGGACCCTAGGACCATCAATGGAGAAGAGCATGAGTGGAGTGTGGGACCCTGCCAAGAGAAGCAGTGACACCAGAGATGGAGGCAGAGATGAGGACATGGTATGATAGAGTAGATGAGGTCTCTAGACTCATTAAAAGAGAAAGGCTGTGTGCTGGCAGCCAGGAGGCAGGCTTGCAGAATTTGCCCTTGGGTTGTTTAAATGATTATATATTTCTGAGTGTTTTTGTGTACATCCAAAAAAAAAAAACAAAAACAAAAAACAAAACTAGAGGGAATAGTAGCATATACTGTTAAATGATGATGCATGGAGGGGATTGTAATTATTGCAATGAAATGAAATACAATAGGATGAGTGCAAGACTGATGTTCTTCCATGTAAAGTATCACTTAATTCACAATAAAAGCTTTTTAAAAAATTAAGTATACAACAGCATTATGAAAAAGTCTGAAATATTATGACACGAAGACATGATGTAAGCACCAATAACTTGCTTTAAAAAGGGTGACCTTCAATTCATTAAAAATATAATAAACTAAAGAGAAATAGAGCAGTGGTTACAAATCGGCTTAACCTCAGAGTCAGGAGTTCGAAATTACCAGCTGTTCTGTGGGAGAAAGTTGAGACTTTCTGCTACCGTAAAGATTTAGAGCCTCAGAAACCCTGTACAGGGTCACTATGAGTCAGAACCGACTCCATGGCACAGAAAAACAATAACAACAACACCTATACTCAAATATTCAAGAAGAAGCCTATATAAAATAAAATTTTTGTCCACAAACAAAGAACTAGTTTGTTTATTTAAAGTCTTTCATTCTTGAAAGAACTGTATGTCCTGGTGTGGTGCTGTAGGGTAACCACTGGACCACAAGATTGGTTTGAACCGCAAGGTCAGTAGTTCAAGCTCACAAGACGCTCCTCAGAAACCCGGTGGAGGGCCACTGTAAGTCAGAAAGGACTCAACAGCACTTAACAACACCAAGAACAACATAAAGAACTATGTAAAAGCTATCTGAAAACAAATTGTCCTGCTATTAACTGTATCTGATCAAGAAAATGTAAAATCCTAATGTAAAATTTCAACAAATCTTCTAGCATCTAAAAAAATCAGTTGGATTCCTTTACACTAATAAAGAGAACTTTGAAAAGGAAATCAGGAAAACACTATCATTTACAATAACCAACCAAAAGATGGACTACTGCTACTGTTAGTGCTGTGCAGTCAGTTCCAACTCACAGCGACCCTTTATAGAGTTTTTGAAGAGCGTCTGGTGAGTTTGAAATACTTGGGAATAAATCTAACCAGAGAAACAAAAGACCTATATAAAGAAAACTACAAAACACTACTACAAGAAATCAAGAGACATGCAGAAATGGAAGAAATATAAAATACTAGAGGACTGGAAGACTTAACATTGTGAAAATGCCAAAACTGCCCAAAGCAATCTATAGATATAATACAATCCAGATTCCAAGGAGCTCTGGTAGCACAGTGGTTACGAATTGGGCTGCTAATCTCACGGACAGCAGTTCGAAACTACCAGCCATTCCATGGGAGAAAGATGAGGTTTTCTGCTCCCGTAAAGATTTACAGGCTCAGAAAACCTATACAGGGTCACTAAGAGTCGGAACCAACTCCACGGCACATAACAACAACAACAATCAGTTGATCTTTGAAAAGGGTCAAAATACATTAAATGGTAAAGAGACATCTCTTCAACTAATTCTGCTGGCAAAACTGAAAATCCAGAGGCGGGCCTTGATGGCGGCTAGGGTAGAGGTGCAGTGAAGTTCACTATCAGCCATACCACAGAATACCAGGCAAAGCAGATCCTGGGCAGAGCTCCAAAACTCGGAACCACAGAGATAGGAATATTTTAAAAGTTTGAAAGCTACAGCTTGTGGAACTTGAAGCTGAAGTAAGAAATCACATACTTTTGAATCTGCTGGGTTCAGAGGCCCAGAGTGAACATCATGGGTGAGACCAAATGGCAAGACCAAGGGGGGGAAGCAGAAACACCACGGAAAAACACTGCAGGAAGCTTGGAGCAAAGGTGAACAATACACTTTAGTCAGTTTTGCTTTGTTGTGATTGTCTTTTTTAGGGTATCTGGTCATTGGTGTGCCCACTGTTTGTGCATCTCCATTCTGGTACTAGCGGGGGAGCCTGAGCGAGTGGAAACCCCCCACCCTCACCACTAGTAGGTTCTTCTGCCATGCATGTGCACAGGTACTCAGCCCAAGAGCAGGCCCTGAACGTTTTTTGTTTGTTTAATACGGGAAAGGACAGAACAGGGCTATAGAGATGGAAAGAGTTTAAAATCAAAACAGGCCGAAAATCAAATTAAAGTCTGAGATATAGCATAACAACCAACACTGGCATCTTGAAATTTCTCAGCCAGCTTTGAAAGAAAGAAGATGAAGAGGACAGTAAAGTCATACTCATATTAGGCTATAGGTTTTTTTTTTTTTTTATGTTTTCTTCTCTCCCTCCTCTCCCTTTTCTGTGATTATATACTGGAGTATTCAGTCTAGTTTTTGTTGTTGTTGTTGTTTTTCCTCTTTTTTTTTTTTTTTTTTTTTTGCTGGTGCTGTTTTGCTGTTTTATGCTCCCCCTTCTACCTGTGGAGGACTCTTTCTCTCCTTTTATTATACAAGAAGAGTCAGCAACTACTGCCATATAGCCAAGCTACAAACACTCTATAAAACACCAAAACCCAGGCAAGAACTAATATCAACTGCCATAAACCAAGCAGGCAGACAAAACCTGTGAAAGTGACTCTGAGTTAAGCAATAAGAAGAGTGAAAAGGGAAGTCCACATTCTGATCACATCTTCCTGGAAGCAATCAGAAAGCATAAAAAATACCAAAACACATACGCAAGTATTAAGGCCACAGATAAACACTAAACATGTCTAGGAGGCAAAACCAGGTGACCATATCAGCACATGTCCAGAAACAAGATACACTGTCTGAGACAAATGACCTAGATGTAGACCCGGACTCCATTCTGGAAGGAGGGCAGGTCTTGGAAATGCCTGAGAAGGAATTCAGAAAAATGATTATAAAACGTTTCAAAACACTTTACAATGGTGTTGAGAAAAATAATGAAGAAGTCAGGAAAACTCTATAGGAACAATCAAATAAGATAGATACAACATTGGTAACAATTCAAAACCTACAGAAAGAGTTATAAACGATCAATAACAGAGTATTAGAAATGGAAAATACTCTGAAAGGGCAAAGGAGTAGAACAGAAGAGATGG
>NW_006408683.1:2237714-2239344 GCF_000296735.1 Chrysochloris asiatica
AAAAAAAAACTCAACACGGATTAAAGACCTAAACATAAAGCCTAGAACTATAAAAATCATCAATGACAAAACAGGGACCAACTTAGGGGCTCTGATACATGGCATAAATGCACTACTAAACATAACTGAAAACACACTAACAGAAGATCAAATAGATGACTGGGACCTGCTGAAAATGAGACACTTAGGTAAATCAAAAGATTTTACCAAAAGAGAACCCACAGACATGAGAGGTGGGAGTTGATTAGCAACAATGTATCATACATAGGACATCTTTCTATAATTTATAGAATACTTCAATGCCTCAAAAAGAGGACAATTCTATTAAAAATGGGCTGAGTACATAACAGACACTTCACCAAACATAATCAGGCAGGCAACAAACATGAAGAAACGCTGATTATGATTAGCTATTGTTGTTGTTATTGTTAAGTGCTGTGGAGTGGGTTCCAACCGGTAGCAAGCCTGTATAGGGTTTCTGAGTAGTGGCTGGTAGGTTTGAACTGCCGATACCTTGTTGTGGGTTAATATTCTGGACCATTAAGTTGGTTTTAACCACAAGACTGGTGGTTCAGGCTCACCAGCCACTCCTCGGAAACCCTATACAGGCTTTCTGTGAGTCTGAACAGACTCGGCACTTAATAACAACAACAACAATGACCCAGTAACCCCACTACTTGGTATATATCCCCAAGAACTGTGACACCAATAGATAATATGTACACTGATGATTTTTGTAGCACTAATCAAGATAGCAAAAAGATAGAGACAGCCTGTCAACAGAATAATGGTTAAACAAATTTTAGTAAATACACCGCGGGAGAAAGATGAGGCTTTCTACTCCCGTAAAGATTTACACCCTCCGAAACCCTATACAGGGTCGCTATGGGTCGGAACCAACTCGATGGCACATAACAACAACAACAACAACACACAATGTAATACTACTCAACGTTGAAAAAGATTGATGAATTTGCAAACACTTCACAACATGGATAAACTTGGGGTAAAATTGGTCAATCACAAAAGGACAAATATTGTATGAAACCACTATGGCAAAAAGTTAACCGAAGAGTTTTCTGGATAAACGAAAAATTCTATGATGGTTACAGGGTGAGGTGCCATAGGATAAGCACTTGACCTCAAGGTCGATTTGAACCACAAAGTTGGAGATTTCAAATTCACCAGCTGCTCCTTGGAAACCCTATACAGGGTAGCTATAGTCGGAACTGACTGACAGCACTTAACAACAACAAGAAAGTAGACACACATTAACTTGGGTGATGGGGCAGGCAATAGACAAGAGGGAGGTTGGCATTGGAAAGATGAAGCTAACAAGAGTTACAGGAAGGAGTGCAAGGGTTAAAGGAAATAGAGGTAATCACTAAGGACTGAAGACCAGAAGAGTTGTGGGATGACATCACGAACATCATACATGAAGAAAACATGAAGAAGACGAGAAAGAAGGAAAAGGTCAAAATGGATGTCAGAAGAGGCACTGAAACTTGCTCTCCTGCATAGAGATACTAAAGCAAATTGAAGAAATTAGGAGGTCCAAGAGCTGAACAAAAAATTTCAAAGATCAGCTTGAGAAGATAAAGCCAAATATTACAACAAAATGTGCAAAGAT
>NW_006408683.1:2240826-2259446 GCF_000296735.1 Chrysochloris asiatica
TTCAGACATATTGTCAGGAGGGATCAGGCACTGAAGAAGGATATCATGTTTGGTAAGGTGGAGGGTCAGAGAAAAAGAGGAAGACCCCCCGCCACCCCCCAACGAGATGGATTGGCCAAGTGGCAGTATCCACGGACACAAGCGAGTCAACAGTAGTGAGGGTGGCCCAGGATTGGGAAGTGTTTCATTCTGCTGTGCATAAGGTTGCTATGGATGGGTACCGATTCAATGGCACCTGACAACAACAACGGTTACCTGATGGTACATGTGTTGTTGTTGTTATGTGTCGTGGAGTCGGTTCCAACTCATAGCGACCCTGTACAGGGTTTCCGAGGCTGTAAATCTTTACGGTAGCAGAAAGCCTCATCTTTCTCCCATGGAGCAGCTGGTAGTTACGAACTGCTGACATTGCGGTTTGCAGCCCAATTCGTACCTGATGGTACATATTGAGAATTACAATCATTGTAATGAAACAAAGTACATGATTTGTTGAATGTCAAAGTGATCCTCTGCTCTGTAACCCATCACTCAATTCACAAATGTTTTTAAAAAAGAGCTAATTGCTAGAATTCCCCCATTATCGTCATCTCGTTACAATTCTTTTATTTACTATTACAGACTAATATATTCTCCATATTTGTTTGAAACATGTTTACTGCTTAGACTAGCTTCAAAGGAAACTGTAACAGCAAATCAAATTCCACAATGAAATCCCCGAAACGTCATTGCCTACGCGTCATTCCAATTTATACCTACCCAGAGAAGAGAGTAGAACTGCTTCGCTGTCTCCATGGCTGAAATCTTTAGGGAAGGAGACTGCCACAGCTTTATTCCTCAGAGCTACTGGTGGGTTGGAATGGCCGATCTTTCCAGGTTAGCAGTCAATCACTTAACCCATTGAGACACCATGGATCCTTAGTGAAACCCCATAGTAACCAAAAGTAACATGGAGTTGGGTAGTTTTGACGAAAATGATTAGTTTAGGCCGTGTGACAGTTTGTGGTGCACATAAGCATTGTGGGAAACTGAAAGAATAGGTTGTTGTTAAGTGCAGTGGAGTAGGTTTCAACTCCTAGAGCTCCTGTATAGGGTTTCCAGCTGGTGGGTATGAACTGCTGACTTTGTGGGTGGCAGAGCCGTGCTGATCCTACAACGCCACATCAAGACGGGGGTGGGGGGGGAGGAGGGGGGAAGTGTTTCTTCAGAAGTTTGAGACTGCAGGCTTGAAAAATCGGAGGGCACAACAAAAAATTTCGGCGGGAAAAACACCGGGGTGGCTGCCAGGAAGCAAAGACGGTCAATAGGCAGCCAGCCGGCAAGACCTGAAAAAAATGTGGAGGCTCTCCTGCAGTACTTTGTGGCATGCGAGCTGCAAATTTATCCTGACGTAACCGCGGGCGACGACTTCCACTGCCGACTCCTTGAACTGCGCGCAAGGTACTCTGGGACTCGTAGTGTTTTTCTCTCTCATTAGCCTGTCTGGAGCTTGCGGGCCTGACTTTATGTAAAGAATCCACCCTTCCCGAACCCGATTCCCTTTCCTCCTCCCCACCTTTTTTCGCAAAGAGTTTAAAAATTCCCGCGGACGGGTGCCGGAAACTGGAACACTCGCGATAACTCAGAGCCCCGCAGCAGCGCTCTCTTTTCATTCCCGTCCCTTGCGCTCTTCTAGTCCCCTCCCCTTACAGCTATGTGGGAGTCTGTCTGTCTGCCCAGGGTAATGCGCAAAGCTGCGCCGTCGCTGCCCGAGCCGCGGAGGCAGAGTCCTGAAAAGCAGAACCCAGCACCTTGGCGCGGGCAGCGGCTGCATTTTAATCTTTGAGCCGTGTACTCGCCTGCTGTTGGCGAAGGCTCTCTCTGGGGTGTGGATCTAGGGTAGTCGCGGAGGGTCGGCGGAGGGAAGCAGCTTCCGCAGAGCTAAGGTGTGTGCACACTGGATGTGGCGGCGTGTCTTCTGGGATATGCTGTGACAGAACCGCGAGGGAGGAGCTCGCACGTCGCCTCTAGCTCTGTTTGACTTGGCGGCCGCGGCAGCTCGGCCACCGGTGCTTCACAGGAAGAAGGTACGGAGAAGCGGGGTTTGGGCCGGCGTGGCGGGGATACGGTGGTGTGTCGATGCGGCCTGGGCTGCGAGCTGCGTCCCGGCTGTGCTCGCGGTGTCTGGCCTAGGCCAGGCTGCTAGGGAGCAGCCGCCGCCCGACTTGCTTATCGGGCTCGAGGGGGCGAACGCAGGCGGTGGCTGGTGTTGCACGCGCCAGGACGCGAAGGTTTCGTTATATAACCAACTCCCGGGAAAAACGGCAGCACATGGCGGCTGAGTCGTTTCGCGGAGTGTACTCCTCGCGTCTGCCTCCACAGCCTCGCAGGCCTTGGGAGGGCCTGGACCGAGGCTGCTCTTTCTTCGGTGCGGTTGAGAGTTTGGCTGGCCTTCCGCTTCGGGAAGCCGCTGGCACTTTGAGTTCGTCAACCGTTGGCGTTAGTTCCACATGCTCATGGGCCTGGCTGGGGTGAGTCCGTGGCGGGGAAGAAGTTTTCGTTTACTCGTGATTTGATTTCGTTTACTCGTATACAGTGAATTGGACAGGGAAAGATTTAAAACAAAAATGCATCTTGGGATGGTCATATTTTGACCCCACATGGGAAGTCAGGACTATTATTTTTGTTAAATGGCTGCTTTTTTGGGGGGGGACGCGTAGGTTAATTTTGTTTTCAAAGCCAACGAGGTTCATATTAAGTGGGTAGTTATATAAATGAGCGTTATTTCTTGTGTTCTCCCCAAATTAAATGTTGAGGTCTTTTGGAACAAAATATTAAAATCAAGGCCAAAGCCATCGTCGTTGAGCCTATTCCGACTCATAGGACATGGTATAACTGTCCTATAGGGTTTCCAAGACGAATCTCCGGTAAGCAGGATGCCACTTCCTTCTCCCACAAAGAGTTGTGGTTTCAAACCTTCCACCTTTCCATTAGCAGCCGAAGGCAATAAAATACAATCTTGTAAATTCTAAACTTAGGTGTATTTTCAGACTATCGTAAAGACCCTGTAGGCTTTTAGCCATCTTTCGTGAGCTTTCACTGATTGGGCTCTGAGAAGAAAGGAAATTAGTGTAGGTTTACTTAGTTTTGGAGGATATGACCAGATTAATACTTGAGAGATGCTCTTAAATTATACTAGGTGTTAAAGAAACTCTTCATTTTCTCTATACTGTGCTTTTTATCTTAATTTGTAGTTGTTGTTGTTAATTGCCATTGACTTAGTTCCTGTTCATAGCGACCCTGTATAGGGTTCCTGAGGAGCAGTTGCTGGGTTTGAACCTCCGGACCTTGTGATTAGCAGTCCA
The DNA here is from genome assembly GCF_000296735.1 of Chrysochloris asiatica. NCBI lineage: Eukaryota > Metazoa > Chordata > Mammalia > Afrosoricida > Chrysochloridae > Chrysochloris > Chrysochloris asiatica. The sequence continues at coordinate 2,244,168 of NW_006408683.1, forward strand.
GTGCTTTTCCTACAGCGCCACACCAGGACCAGTAACCCAGTACCATATCTCAAAGGGGATTCCTGGTGTGACGCTGTAGGATCAGCCCTGGAATGTGAACCACAGGGTCGGTTAAAACTCACCAGCAGTCCTTCAGAAACCCTATACAGGGTTGCTATGAGTCAGAACGGATACTGTGACACTAACGAGGGGCGAGCGCATTCTGAACCGCGAGGCGCGAGGTGTGCGGTTTGCACTTCAGCCATTCCGTAGGAGAAAGGTGAGGTTTTCAGTTCCGGCAAAGATTTAAAGCCCCGGAAACCTTATTTATACAGAGTCACTATGACTCTGAATCGGCTCTACGATACTTAGCAATTCTCCAAGGAATATTGGTTGCTTCAAAAAATATTTTACAGATTGTCAGTAATTTTAGGGCGTATATAATTTAAGAGAAAATATTGTCTCTTTCTTCCTAATGGTGAAATTTTCTAGCGACTCTTTTTGTTGTTGTTCAGGTTCAATATTTCAAAACTTCCCTATAAGCCTAAAACCACATTTTTTATGTAGTCTAGCTCATGTTCCTGTAAGTATCTTATACTATGCTGCTATCCTAATTTATCTTATGTTTAAGACGTGATGATTTTTAGGGATTTATAGATACAAATAAGGAGCTCTGGTAGCGTGTTGTTGTTGTTGTTAAGTGCCATCGAGTCGGTTCCGACCCATAGCGACCCTGTACAGGGTTTCCGAGGGTGTAAATCTTTACGGGAGTAAAAAGCCTCATCATTCTCCCGCGGAACGGCTGGTAGCGTAGTGGTTACGAATTGGGTTGCGAACTCGAAGATCAGCAGTTCGAAACTAGCAGCCGCTCCGCAGGAGAAAGATGAGGCTATCTGCTCCCGTAAAGATTTACAGCCGACTCGACGGCACTTAACAACAACAACAACAGTAGATACAAATAATGATTTTTAAAGAAAAAATATTCAGGATAGGTAGCATGAAGATGGAAAAGGGTGTTTCAGAGATGAGACTAAATAGGAAAAGATGTATCTACCTAGAACACACTAGGCAACTGTTCCCTCAATGATTGGCAACACTGGAGCATTGGCAGAAGTGGTGGTTGGTGGTGGTGTGCTGTTAAAACTCATAGCAACCTTCTGTAGGGTTTCCCAGGCTATAAATCTTTACAAGAACAGAAAGCCTCATCTTTTTCCCACTGAGAGGCTGGTAGATTTGGAATCATGACCTTGTGGTTAGCAACCCAATGCATAATCTATTAACAACTAAGACTTCTCATTGGTAGAGGAGGGAGAGTATAAATAAAACAGTAAAAAAAAGTGCAAAGGGAACATGCAAGCCAGTTGGTGAAGGAAGTCGTTTTAGAGATAGCTTTTTTTAAGGTCTGGGACTACTAGGTTATACAGGGCCTAGCTAGTTTGCCTGTGGCAGAAGTGTCTGTTTTTTATATGTAGCCACAAGTCATCGGGGAGCCTTGGTGTGGCACTGTAGAGTACACGCTTAACTTGTAACTATAAATTTGGCAGTTCAAACCCCCCAACTGCTCCTTGGAAACATACAGGAGAGCTATGAGTCAGATCCATCTTCATGGCACTTAACAACATATAAGGTTTTTGAGAAGAGGAATGGCATAATCCATTTGTGCTTAATCAAAAAAAATAACCAGTTTTTTTCATTGACAACTAGCAGACTGTTTCTAGTCTCATCTAGACCATGGGAAGGAATTGAAACTCTAATTACTTTGTGTTGTTGTTGTTGTTGTTAAGTGCCGTCGAGTCGGTTCCGACCCATAGCGACCCTGTACAGGGTTTCCGAGGGTGTAAATCTTTACGGGAGTAGAAAGCCTCATCTTTCTCCCGCAGAGCGGCTGGTAGTTTTGAACCGCTGACCTTAAGGTTCGCAGCCCAATTCGTAACCACTACGCTACCAGAGCGTAGAGGTTGCCAATTCTGGTGTGTCATAAAGGCTAAAATTCTGAATGTACCTGCTTAATGTGTGTTTGTGAACTTAACTGTTTCTATGTGAGAATAACATAGTTACTAAAAATTCTCTTCAATCTGCTTAAATTGTTAAAATTTACACTAGGTTTGAAAGACTTTGAAACCAAGGATAGATGTCTTTTTCCTGAAGATTTTGAAGTCTGATTAATACCTGATTATTTTCCTCATCTAGCACCTTCAATTTTTTTTTTATCTGTAATTTCATATTTCTGTATCATACTGAGGAATGAATTTATTTCCCAAAATGGATCACTATAATTGTCTCAGTATAAAGGCTGCTAGCTACAAGGTTTTAGCCTAATAGCTGCTCTACAGGAGAAAATGAGGTTTTTTGCTCCTGCAAAGATCTATAACCTCAGGTTGTATGACCAATACAAGGTCACTATGAGTTGGAATTGACTCATCCATACTCCACTAACAACAACATAATGATTTGAAATAGTAATTTGTCATAAGTTCAGTCATTCTTTTCCTGGTCTCTTGTATTCATCAGTACAGTGTTGTTTTGGTCTTCTCAAAGAACCACCTTTTGATTTCATTATTTTCTTTTTCATTGATTTCAAATCTTTATTACTTTTGCTTATTTGATTCTGATTGGTTCTTTTTCTAGTTTCCTAAGGTAAACGCTTATATCATATATAGTTTGCTGCTGTTATAATGTCATAGAGTTGGTTTTGACTCAGTCACCTGTGTAGAGTCCCGGTGTGGCACTGTAGATTAATGCGTGGACCCAGCACAATGCAAAGTTGATGTGAACCACAAGATCAGTAGTTCAGACTTTCTAGCTGCTCCTTGGAAACCCTATACAGGGTCACTAGGGGTCAGAACTGACTGGACAGCACTTTAACAACAATAACTTAGGGTTTCTTAGGTCTTAAATCTTTTGCGGGAGCAAAAAGCCTCATCTTTCTCCTGCAGAGACAAAGTGTCCTTGAACTGCCATCCTTGTGGTTTTCAGTCCATTGCTTACCCTATGGAGTCACCACACTCTGCTATTTATGTGTGTTGTGCTATAAATCTCCCTCCAAGCATTGCTTTTGTGGCATGTCAACAAATTTTAATGTCCTGTTTTCATTTCATTCAATTCAGAATCCTTTCTAATTTCCCTTCTGGTTCTTTGATCCATACATAGGTCATTTAGAAATGTAATATTTCATTCCAAATACTTGGAAAATTTCCAGATGTTATTGATGGCTAATTTATTTCATTGTGGTTATGGAACATACTTTTATGTTTTGAATTCTTTTAAATTTATTGAGGCTTCGTTAAGCCCCAGGATATGGACTGTCTTTGTAAATCATCTGTGTGCATATGAAATGAATGTGTACTCTGTTGGTGGTCTATGAAATGTGCTATAAATTTCAATTTGGTCAAATTGGCTGGCAGTATTATTTAGGTGTTATTTACCCTTATTGCTTTTCTGTCTTAACTGTTCTATCAGTTATGGAGGGAGAAGTATGAAAAGCTCCAGTTTTATTTTGTATGTTTCTTCTGTTCCCTCAGCTTTTGCTTCATTCATTTAGAATTTTTAAATGTCCTCATGAAATGAGCTTCTGTATCCTTGTAATATTCTTTGCTCTGAATTCTACGTGGTCTGATAGCCGCTGTCAGCATGGCATTGTCTTCCAGTGTTTAATTTCAACCTGTCTAATCTTAGCATCAAGGAGCTCTGGTAGCGTAGTGGTTACGAATCGGGCTGCGAACCTTAAGGTCAGCGGTTCGAAACTACCAGCCGCTCTGCGGGAGAAAGATGAGGCTTTCTACTCCCGTAAAGATTTACACCCTCAGAAACCCTGTACAAGGTCGCTATGGGTCGGAACCGACTCGATGGCACTTAACAACAACAACAACAACAATCTTATGGAGTCCTGGTGTGACACTGTGGGTTAATGCACTGTGGGTTAATGCTCCAGACTGCAGAGCCGTTTGGACTGCAGGGTGGACGGTTCAAGCTCACCAGCTGCTCCTCGGAAACCCTATACAAGGTAGCTCTGGGTCGGAATCGAAGATGGCACTTAACAACAATCTTATGTGGTGCTGTAGGATCAGCACTGATTGGGAACCACAAGGTCAGCAGGTCAAACCTACCAACTGCTTCTTGGAAACCTTATCTGTATAGGGTCACTATGAGTCAGAACCAACTCCAAGGCACTTAACAACAACAATCTATAAAACTATGCCTTGTTTTTGTTTTTTAACCAATCTGCTTTGTCTTGTAATGGTTGCATCAATCAATTTAATGTGGTTACTGATGTTATGTGTTGTTAAATGTCGTCCAGTAGAATCCCACTTACAGTGAGCCTGTATGGGGTTTTTGAGGTGGGTTTGAACCACTAACCTTGCAGTCAGCAGTCCAGTGCTTACCCTACAGTACCATACTGGGACTTCCTAGCCCATCTGGTTTATGTTTTCTTTTCCCTTTCTGTCATCTTTTGGATTAGGTGTTTTGTTTTGTTTTTTTTAAACAATGTCTTACCTCTATCATTGGCTTAAGTATATCTCCTTTTTTCATTTTTTAAAGTGTTGGTTCTAAGGTTTATAGTATGTATCTTTGTGGTGCTATAGAAGAAGCACTGGACTGCATGGTCGGTTTAAACTGCAAGGTTGGCAGTTCAAACTCACGAGCTGCTCCTCAGAAACCCTATACAGGATTGCTATGAGTTGGAATCAACTTGACAGCACTTAAGAATAACAACAATCTTAAAGTGACATTAATATTTCATATATAATATAAGAACATTTACAAATATTCTTCCATTTCTCCTCCCTTAGCCCTTGTGCTCTTTTCATGCTTTACTTGCATGTTGTAAGTTTTTTGTTCCCATAAACATATTTATTACTTTTGGTGCTTTTATTGTTTTTCATAGGTCCAAATATTGCTTGGCCTTAGGAGATTTAACATTTGCTGTAGTATATGTATGCTAATAATAAGTCTTTCGATCTTTGCATATCTTTAAAAGTCTTTATTTTGACTTCATTTTTTTGTTTGTTTGAACAGTTTCAAAGTAACAGCAGCACACACCCTTCCCCCTCCTGTTCCCAAACCTTTCACTGGGATCAATCTCTATCTTGAGGTGTGAAGTTTTGAATATGCTTCCATAATTCCTCTTTTGATTGGATATCAGGGTCTGGGTCGTAGTTCACCTAGGGCTATAGCTCACCTAGGGCCTTGAGTTTTTAATCTGTGCAGAAGCAGAAAGCCATATCTTTCTCTCTTGGAGAAGCTGGAAGGCTGGCTCTCATATCCTTGTTGTAGAGGGCATATGCAGTGTGTTTGCCCAGTCTGCCATCTTGCTGGACTTGGACTTGCCTTCTTTTTTTTTTTTTCTTAACTGTTTTATTGTGAATTATGTGATAGTTTACATGGAAGATCTTTAGCTTTACATTCATCCTATTGCATATTGTTTCATTGCCATGGATACAATCTGCTCCATGCATCATCAACTAACCAAAGGGTACACCCCACAAACCTGCCCCTTGGTCATCAGCACACAGCCCCTCTCCCTCTCTGGGTCTAGAGTCCCCAGCTGTTCCATCTCTCCACGTCATTGTCTCTGCCCCCATCTCTGGCGTCACTGTTTCTCTGGGTAGGGTCTCCTGCTCCGCTCTTCTCCCTTGATGATCCCAGGGACCTCCGCTCCTGGACTGCAAAGTCAAATCACTCCCTTTCTTTTGCTGCAAAATGTCTGCCTTTACATTTCCAAGCCTCACAGTCAGTCCTAATAGTAATTATTCACAATTGTACCACATGACTGCTATCCCCATCTCCTTTCATCAGCCCCGCCCAGACAGATTGGATACTACTACTCAGTGGAGAGTCTACCTTCCTCCGGATCTAGGCTCCCTCTTGAAAGCTTGTTAGCCAGTCACTTCCTGCCTTTGTAGCCCCCCCATTTTGGGTAGCCAATGTCCAAGTTGCCCATCCCTGTGCAACTTGTGTTTCGAGGAGATGAGAGTGATCCTTGCTATAAAGATTTATTCCTTCTTTTGAGCTACTGCATCCATAAGTGTAGGTCAAGTTTATCAAATTGTATCAGATTGCTCTTTTTTTCTTTTTTCTTCTTCCAGTTGAGTTCTGATCATCCAATCTTTGAAGCCAGGTCATGTGCGTATTATCTGCAAGTGTGGGTGTTCTTGTGCATATGCCCTCACTTCTTATCAGCTGGACGCTTCACTCGCCACTGTAGTCTTCTGTGGCTATGTCACTGACTCTGGGCCCAGGAATCCCTAGGGCTTGCCATACTGCTGGCCAACCAAGTTTCCACCCGAGTTCTCAGGAGTCTGTTGAATGTGGTTGGACTTAGCTCTCAGCGTCATTGCTGTTTTTCCCTCACTTCCCCTTATTGTGATCACCAGTCAGAGCACATATCCGCTTGTGTATTCCCCTTGAGTCTTAGTCTTGGAATGGGGTTTGCCCTGAGGGAACCCACTTGTCTTGATGTTTCTTGGGCCAGCAACTTGCTTGTTCTTCTATTGCCTTCATTCTTAGTACATGTTTTTTTCCTAATGCAGAATTCTAAATTGACAGCTTTTTAGTTTTCCCATTTGAACTTAAAATATATTCTATTTGCTTCTAGCTTCCATGGCTTCAACAGAAGGTCTTTTGTCATTCTTGTTTTGTTCCTTTATGCAATGTACATTTTTATCTCAGACTACTTTTATGGTTTCCTTTTTTAAAAAAAATTTTTATTGTGTAGTAAAGGTTTATAGAGCAGATCATCAATTTTACATTCAGTAAATTGTGTACTTTGTTTCATCTCAATGATTACAGCCCATCCTTGCAAAAACAGTCATTCTACTTTCTTCCTGTGGCTCACCATTTACATCCTATATTTCATAAATGAACAAAGCAAAAATGTTTGATGTACATGTACCAAACAAACAAAAAATACATATTAATTTAAATGCCCAAAGGGCACATTCTGCAAGCTAGCCTCTTAACCTGCATACACACAGATTTACTCAATCCATGGGTTTAGAGCCTGCAGTTAATCTGACTCTCCATGCCACCGCTTTTGCCACCATCTCTGCTATTGTCACTTTTCTAAGTAGGGATCTCACGGTCCATTAAAGGTCTTATTTCTTGGTATTCTGGGATTGTCTACTACAATTACACTTGTGACGATCACAATAAATCCTGCTAATAATTACAGTTAAATCATAAAATCCTTTCACTATCACCCTTCCCCGCCCTTCACCAGATCCATTTGGAAAAGAGTGAAACTTTTCAGTGGGGATTTTATTTTACCCTCATTATTCTGAAAGTAAGCACACTCATGAAAGTTTGTAAGCCATCCACTTCATTCTTTATGTTGTTGCTGTTGTCAAGTGCCGTCGAGTTGATTCTGACCTATAGAGACCCTGTATAGGGTTTCCAGGGAGCAGCTGGTGAGCTTGAACCACCGATCTTGCAGTTCAAACAGCTTTGCAGTCTGGCATATTAACCCACAGCGCCACACCAGGACTCCTCATCCTTTATAGCACCCCCATTTTTGATTGCCAGTGTCTAAATTGCCTGTCCCTATTCCTCTGGTAGCGTAATGGTTACGAATCTGGCTGCGAACCTCAAGGTCAGCAGTTCGAAACTACCAGCTATTCTGCAGGAGAAAAGATGAGGCTTTCTGCTCCCGTAAAAATCTACAGCCTCGGAAACCCTGTACAGGGTTGCTATGAGTCAGAACTGACTCCATGGCACATAACCTCCACCATCCACCCACCACACTGAGGAAACAATGAAGAAGGAAAAAACTACATGAGAAAAGAAAAAAAGCAACAGCAAAAAATGAGAGAAATTAATAAAGGAGGAAAAAACTTCCCAATAGGCAACAGGTGCTATAGGATAAGCACTCAATCACAAGGTCAGCTGTTTAAACTCACCAGCTACTCAGAAACCATCTACAATACTAAACAACAACAAAGAAAAAATGGGAACAGTAGAATAGGAAAATTAAAAATAAAAACCTATGGAGAGGGAAGAAAAGAGGATAATAAAGAAAAATTTAGGAAAAAAAGAAAGAAGGGTGGTGAACAAAGAAAAGAGAAACAGTAAAGCAGAGAAAGACAGGACAAAAAATAAGAGTAGGGAAAGAGAAGGAGAAAAAAACAGAAATGTAAGGAGAAACCTAGGGCAGGAGCCAGACTCAGAGAGTAGAAAATTGTGGGGCAGGGCTAGCCAAAAAGCTCACAGGATAGGAAGAGGAGAGATGAGGATGGCATACCCAGCTCTGAATGGATTTCCTGTAGGTTTAGGTGTTATCTATGGTCAGAGCACCTAATCTGCAAGTAGTTTATTCAGGCCCTAATGGAGTCCTGGTTTGGTGCTGTGGGTTAATGCGCTGGACTGCAAAGTCTGAACCATAAGGTTGGCTGTTCAAGCTTACCCTTTGCTCCTTGGAAACCCTATACAGGGTAGTGTAGAGGTTACGAATCAGGCTGCGAACCTCAAAGTCAGCTGTTCAAAGCTGCCAGCTGTTCCACGGGAGAAAGAGAATTTCTGCTCCCATAAAGATTTACAGCCTTGGAAACCCTGTACAGGGTTGATATGAGTTGGAACCAACTCCACGGCACATAACCAACCAACCAACCAATGGGTTAGAACTGACTCGACAGCACTCACCAACAACAATAGTGACTGAGGTCAGGGTTTTTGTTCTCCTAAGGAACTCTTTCAGGCCCAGAGGGTGCCTGGTTACTAGAGTTTCTGCTTGTCCGGGGATGGTAGGAAGTGGAGGGGGGACAACCAGCTCTGCATGTTCTGCTGGTCTGAAGAGGCACAGTTTACTAGCCTCCAGGCTTGGGGGTGGTGGTGCACACTGTGCCCAACTCACAACCTAATGATTCCAACCTCTGGCAGAGAAGGAGTTGTGTAGTGTGTAGGTGAGGGTAGGGGGCTGACCAGGCATGTGGTCACTAGGAAAGTGTGGGTGGGATACAAGAGCAAATTATACCTTTCTAGTCGCCTTCTACTGGTATGCATCTGCCATCTGGATCCAGTTTTGCTCACAAAAGTTCGAGGTGGCTGTGCTGAGTCAGACCAGCTGACAGTTCATCTGTGCCCTCCCTTGCCATTCTTGTTCAGTCTTTTCCTTGTGAAGAGTCAACCCATCTCTCTGTCTTTTCCTCTGAAGCTCCTGGTTCCAGGATTATCATCTGTATATGTTTCATTTCGTCTCACATATTTTTGTTTAAAAATATTTGTCTAGTCTGCCTTTTTGCTTGAAGTCCCCTTCTAGCAAAAGGAAAAGGTTTCCTTTTTACCTTTTGATTGTTATATACTTTGATGTATTTCCTTCATGTTTCTTTTGCTGAGGCTCATTGAGCTTTTTGAATTTGTGAATTTATAGCTTCCATTAAATTTAGTAAATTATTGACCATTATTTTTACAATTGCAAGGCAGCTTCTGAAAGTTTGTGGGAAAATTTCAGTATCTTTTAATTTAACTTCCATGAACTTCTGAAGAACTCTCATATTTTCCTTTCTCATTTTGGAGACAATTACATGTATTAGACTACTTGTGGTTTTCCCATAGCTCTGTTTTTAATCTTCCACATCTCTCCTTAGCATACTCATGCTTTCCTCTATCTTTTTGAACATACGGATAACAAAAATAACATTTAATGTCCTTGCCTGTATGTTTATCTGTGTCATTTCTATTATTAATGATTAGTATTTCTCCTTATTATGGAACATATTTTCCTGCCTTTTTTCTTTCTTTTGTCTTTTATGTACTCTTGAGCTTTGTTTGGGGACTCAACTATATTACATGGAAACAATTTGGACCTTTCTTAGCCTTGCATTTACACTTTAAGGATAAAACTAGAGCAACCTTTAAATAAACTAGTTTTTCTCCATATTACTGAAGGATTCAGTATCTCTCTTGAGTACTTAGTACCCCATGCATTGTGAGATATTTCCATTCGGAAGCTTTTGCTGGCCCTATGTAAGCTCTAGGGCTTGTTTCTCCTTTTCTTTAACTATGATTCTTTCCCTGACCCCTAGTAGTTTCCTTACACGCTTACATTGATCACATTCAGGGAAATGTACTCTAGGTTTCTGGAGTTCTTGATACAGCTTTCTGTGTTGCTGGTTTATAATTCTCTACCCTGTGAATTCTAGCTATCTTTGATTTTTTTGAAATTCTCAAGTCTGTCACTTCAACTTAGACTCTTTTGGGTTCCTTCTCTTTGCACTATTCTGTGAAAACACTGTACACAATAAGCTGGATTTTTATTGAGATCGCCATTTCTTCTCTAGATCTACCTGTTCCAATGTCTGAACACCCTTTTTCATATATTTTATATGGTTTTTAGTTTTATAACTTGAAGTGGAAATTATAATTCTTTAAATATTATGACTTTATTCTGTGTTTTGATAGCCAGTTTGAGCCAATACCTCCATATCCTAGTTTTCCTTTTGTAATTAAAATGACATAACAACAACAACAAACCCAATCAGATTTAAAAAGAGAACATTTATTATATTTCATTTAAAAATTTTGCTTAGTTGTACATTATTATTTTGGACAGATTTTAGAGTCACCTTGTTATGGTCATTAAGCAGTTCTGTTGGGATGATCCTTATTGAATTGCAATGATCATGGAACTTTTTTGCATAGTACCTGGTGTTGTTAAATGCTGTTGAGTCCATTCAGACTCTTAGCAACTCAGTGTATGGTTTCCGAGGAGCAACTGGTAAACTTGAACAGCTGACCTCACGGTTCAAACCGAAAATAACCGTCCAGCACATAAACCCAAAGCGCCAAATTATATGGGATTTTCTGGGAGTTTACCTGGGTTACCTTTTCAGTTTACTTTTTTTCATATCAAAGGTGTTAGAAAGTATTCTCTGGGTTTGGGGAACTCACTTCTTTATGTACTGTTTCCTGTTTATGTACACTTGTATTCATTTGCTAAATATTAGAAGGGAGATGAGTTTTAACTCCTTTGCTCCACCAATGTATAAGGTCCAAATGAGTAGCAAGTCAAGCCAGTAATGTTTATTGGGTAGTTTGCACTAATTTGCTAATTTGAAATATCCAAATACGCTTTTTATCATCTACTGACATTAAATTATTATTATTATAACTTTATTGTGTGTTTTTACAATTTGGCAACGCAAGTTCCTCTTCATTCTCTTGTTTGGTCACTTTTAGTATTTTGCTGTTAAGAATAATACTGATGTATATATTCTTGTGTATGTTATTAAGTGCTTTTGAGTCAGTTCCAACTCATAGTGACCATGTATAGGGTTTCTATGGAACAACTGGTAGAATTGAATTGAATTACTGACCTTGTTGTTAGCAGTCTAGTGCTTACTCTACAATGTCACACCAGGACCCCATAAAAAGACTGTTAAGTGCTGTTGAATTGATTCTGACTCACAGTGACCCTGTATAGGGTTTCTAAGGAACAACTGATGGGTTTGAACCACAGACCTTGTGGTTACCAGTCTAGTGTTTATCCTACAGTGCCGTACCAGTACTCCATAAGAAGTCTAGAGTTGTCTGCCTCTTCTTCCTAGTCTGTCTTAGTTTGTAAGTTCCACTGAAACCTGTCCACCATGGTGATCATGCTGGGATTTGAAATACACAGCATTGGTTCCAGTATCACAGCCACACATAAGCCACCACAGTATAAGAAACTGACAGATGAGTGGTAAAAAAGTAAATGTTGTTGTTAAGTGCCGTCGAGTCAGTTCCGACCCATAGCAACCCTGAACTAGGTTTCCAAGGCTGCAAATCTTTACAGGAGCAGAAAGCCTCATCTTTCTCCTGCAGAGCAGCTGGTAATTTCAAACTGCTGACCTTGCGGCTCGCATGCTGATTCGTAACCACTATGCTACCAGAGCTCTTTAGAAAAGTAAATAGGTTCTGTTTTGTTCTTAAGTTGCTGTTGTAAGTGCCGTCGAGTTGGTTTCTACCCATAGCGGACCTGTATAGGGTCTCCAAGGAGCAGCTGATGAGCTTGAACCACTTACCTTGTAGTTCAAACAGCTTTGCAGTCTGACGCATTAACCCACAGTGCCACACCAGGACTTTATAAAAGGAGTTTTGGTAGCTAGTGGTTACAAATCGATCTGCTAACCTCAAGGTTGGCAGTTCAAAACTACCAACTGCTCTGCGGGAGAAAGATGAGGCTTTCTGCTTCATTAAAGATTTGTAGCCTCGGACCCTATATAGGACCACTATGAGTCAGAACCAACTTCTAGGTACTTAACAACAACAACAGAGGTCTCTGTTAAGATGGCCTGTGTTGCTATGGGAATCCCTGCTGGTATTCCCTCCTAATAAAACTTCTCTTTCCTCTTGGAGTTGATTAATTTGGCTCCACTATTCCAGAGCACCGGAGTCCTGGTGTGGCACTGTGGGTTAATGTGCTGGACTATAAAGTAGGTTTAAACGGCAACGTCAGCGGTTCAAGCCCACCAGTCGCTCCTTGGAACCCCCCTATACAGGTTCGCTATGAGTCAGAATCGACTCGACGGCACAACAGTTCCAGAGCACCAGCCTTTATAGGGGTAACAGCTATCTAAATCTTGAATTTCTTTAAACAGATTGTTAAGTGCTGTCAAGTTGGTTCCAACTCATAGCAACCCTGTATAGTTTCCAAGAAGCGGTTGGTGGGTTTGAATTGCTGACCTGTGGTTAGGTTAGGTTGTTGTTGTTGTTGTTGTTATGTGCCGTGGAGTCAGAACCGACTCACAGTGACCCTGTACAGGGTTTCCGAGGGTGTAAATCTTTACGGGAGTAGAAAGCCTCATCTTTCTCCCGCAGAGCAGCTGGTAGTTTCGAACTGCTGACCTTAAGGTTCGCAGCCCGATTCGTAACCACTACGCTACCAGAGCTCCTACCAGAGCTCCTAGCTCCTTAGCAGTCTAATAATTATGCTATAGCCATACTTATTTTATTCTCTATTTTTAGTACCTGAAGTCATCCATAAGTGTCCTTGTATTTGTTTTGACTGTGAGTTCATTTTATTTGGAATTTTATCTTCGATAATTCTTTGAGTTTCTATAAAATATAGAATATCCCCAGAGGGTTGCTTGAAACATTGTTGTGTTGCTGTTGTGAAGTGCTGTCGAGTCGGTTCTGACCCATAGTGACCCTGTATAGGGTTTCTGAGGAGCAGCTGGTGGGCTTGTACTGCTGACCTTGTAGTTCAATTGGCTTTGCAGTCCGGCGCATTTACCCACAGCTGAAAATATTTCATAATAAATTTTTCATGAGGCTTTTCAGATAACATAGCTGCATTGAGTTCTAGTTACAAACTTAAATGAAGGGAAGTTTTCTTTTTCTGAGTAGACTGGAAGCTACGGTCAATATAGACAGCTTTTTTGCTACTCATTTCTGCACAGTGGGTACTTACCTCTCATTCACCATTATGGTGATTTTATGGTCCTGTGAAGTTTAATGAATGAGGGTAGGCTCTTAGCTTGCATTAGCTTTTATTGTTGTTATGTGCCTGTTGTTATGGGTGCTGTTGTCCAGTAAGTTCTCACTCATAATGACCTTGTATAGAATTTGGAAGAGCAGCTTTTGGGTTTCAACTGCCAATCTTGTGATTACCAGCCCTAGCTAGGCTTTATCTTCTGCATGTGTAAATATTCTCAAAACATTCATGAATGTCACCTGTATTAAATTTGGTAACTAACCCTGCATATTAAACCCAGTTTACATTTCTTCCATAATTCCCACCTTTTCTTTACTTTGTCCTTGCCAACTCAGGGATTGTTTAACTAAGTGCCTTTCTATTTTAACCAACGTTTTTGGTTGTTTGTAACACAAGAGTCTTTCTATATATGTTGAAAATGAAAGAAAATTAATTAAAAAAAATTTTTTTTTCTATTCAGTGAAACACATGCACCAAACTCAGCTTCTGATATTACTGTTGGTTTGGACAATTTTTGTAGGCCTTTTCAAAACTTTTTACCAAAGAGACAATTTTTATTGTAGTGTGTGTTAAAATTTTTTGGGATTAGTTTGGGCAGTAAGATGAATTGGCCTTGAACCGGTTTTCAAAAAATCTAGGAAATGTGTTTCCTAGAACTTCTGGTTTTTTGACAACTATTTCCTAAGCTAAGGCTGTTTGGGAAATATTTTCTTAAGAGAAAAAAATATGTTAGGCACTATGAGATAAGCATTGGACCACAAGGTCTGCTTGAACTGCAAGGTCAGTGATTCAAATTCACCAGCTGGAAACCTTATTATACAGGGTCGCTATGAGTTGGAACTGACTTGATGACATTTAACCAGCAAAGATTTATATAATATATTATCAGATTTTAGTTTTAGTTAAGGTACTTTTGTGAGTTAACTTTTCTTTTTTCTGCTTGGAGATGATCAAGTGTACTATAGTACAAATGTATCATTAATAATGTTATCTTATAAAATTATTTACAGTGGAAATATGCAAGATTTAACAGCACAAGTGACTAGTGGTCTCCTGAAATTCCCAGAAGTGACTATTCAGGCCCTTCGAGAAGATGAAATAACACTAGAATCTGTACTTCGAGGGAAATTTACTGCAGGTAAACTAATGTTGCTGAAAACTAACTGACTTTTAAGGTAAAGGGTAACAAGTATATATTGTAGTTTTTTTAATGTGGAAGAAAAAAAAGCAGCTTGAATAGAGTGCTCTTATATAAATATTTGTTGTTGCTGTTAAGTACTGCGGAGTCAGTTGCGATTCATAGTGACAACCCTGTACAGGGTTTCCGAGGCTGCAAATCTTTATGGGAGCAGAAAGCCTCATCTTTCTCCTGCGGAACGGCTAGTAGTTTCGAACTGCCAACCTTGAGGTTAGCAGCCCGATTCGTAACCACTATGCTACCAGATATACATGTGTTTATATATAAATATACATGTATAATATCTATAATCTTTTAGAACTGAAAGCATTTTCAGTGAATCTTTGATTGTGGCTGTTATAGTTCATTTTTTGTTATTAAAATCCTTATATATATTTTAGTAGTGAATTTTGGGAAGTCAGTACACAACTGGTTTTCCTTTAATCAGTCAATAAGATTTATTAAGGATGAGTTGGGATTAGAACCTAAACATTGTTATGCATAGGAAAATCTGATTGTATGGCTCTGAGTTTCATAAAATTTCATTGTTATTCCATTAATCTAAATAAGACCTTAATAAAGCTGGACAGTGAATAAGGAAGACCGTAGAAGAATTGATGCTTTTGAGTTATGGTGTTGGAGGAGAATATTGAAAGTGCCATGAGCAGCCAAAAGAACCAATAGATCCGTTTTGGAAGAAGTGCAGCCAGAGTGCTCC
>NW_006408683.1:2259546-2267733 GCF_000296735.1 Chrysochloris asiatica
CAGAGAAAAAGAGGAAGACGCCCAATGAGATGGATTGGCCAAGTGACAGCATTGATGGACTCAAGCATGGCAACAGTAGTGAGGTTGGTCCAGGATTGGGCAGTGTTTCATTCTGCTGTGCATTAGGTCGCTATGGGTCAGTACCGATTCAGTGGCACCTAACAACAACAACAAAATATGACTTAAATGGTATATTTTCAACAGACGCCACTATGTAGTGGATTTCAGTCTAGTGAAATCAGTCATTTAGCCATTTTCCATGCTATTCTCTTGAATATTAAAAGTAGTAGCAACATTTACAAGGCGCTCTGGTAGTTGGTTGCGATTTGGGCTGCTAACTTCAAGATCAGCAGTTCAAAACTACCAGCTGTTCCACGGGAGAAACATGAGGTTTTCTGCTCCCATAAAGATTTGCAGCCTCGGAAACCCTGTGCGGGGTCACTATGAGTTGGAACCAACTCCACAGTACTTAACAACAACAGCAGCATTTACTATATGTCAAGCACTGTGAAAACTTTCCATTGAGGTTGTTGAGTGCCGTGGAGTCAGTTACGACTCATAACGACCCTGTATAGGGTTTCCAAGGAGCAGCTAGTGGGTTTAAACTGCCGAACCTGTGGTTTGCAGTCCAGTGCTTAGCCTACAGCACCACATTGAAGTAGCAAGTGGAACTGAAGTTTTTATTGTGAATTGAGTAATAGTTTACATGGGAGAACAGCAGTTTAACACTCATCCTGTTGTATTTCGTTTCATAGCAATGAATACAATCCCCTCCATGCATCTCAGGATTTATTCTTGATTGTTCACTTTTACTTACCTTTTCATATCTAATTAATTCATCCAGCAAATCCTATTAGTTCTACCACTATGAAGGAATCTGCAGTAAATCCACTTCATGAATATCTCATTCCTATTTCCGCTCTGTACTTTCTCCTTCCTGCCACCCCCTTTATTATGCATTGTTTGCATAGAAGCTGGTGGAACACTTAAAAAATAAATCAGATTGTCAATCCCTGCTTAAAACTTCGGTAATTTTGCCTTGCATACTAGAAGGGCTTCTGACACTTGCTCATCACAAATAGAATCCAATCATATCTTATATTTTAAATCCTTTAATATGTAATGTAGTAGTAAAAGTTTTAGAGGTAGACTTAGGATCTACTTTGGCTGTCTTGTTTTGCAGTTGTGTGACTTTTGGCAAATTATTTTACCACATTAAGCTTTAGTTGCCTTAACTCATTGTTGATGTATAATAATATAGTGTATTTAAGCATATAACATAGTTCCTTTGCCTAATGGTTATTTTTATTATTACAGTATTAGTTGCTCAACATTTTTACTAATTTGAAGGATCACACTTTATAAATGCTTAGATTTCAATTTAAAGCTATAATAGGAAGCGTTATATAATGAGCTATATTCTATATGTTCATGTGTAAGGAAGCTAGCTTCTATTTAATTTTGTGTGTATATACAGTGGCATAAAATAAGCTATATTTCTGTTTTGTTTGTTCATTTTCCTTCCTTCTAGGAAAAAGTGGACTTGCTTGCTTGGCTTGTGGTCCACAACTTGAGGTAGTAAACTCTGTAACAGGAGAACGTTTGTCTGCATACAGATTTAATGGAGTAAGTGATCAGCCTCCTATAGTCCTAGCAGTGAAAGAATTCTCTTGGCAGAAGAGAACTGGATTGTTAATTGGATTGGAAGAAACAGAAGGAAGTGTTCTCTGTCTTTATGACCTTGGTATATCAAGAGTTGTTAAAGCCGTTGTTCTTCCTGGAAGGGTAGGTATTGTTAATCATCTAGGCATTTCTATTTTAAATTCTGAACATTTACTGGTTGTTGTTGTTAAGTGCCATCCAGTTGGTTCCCTCTCTTGTTATTGTGTGCCGTGGAGTCGGTTCCGACTCATAGCGACCCTGTACAGGGTTTCTGAGGCTGTAAATCTTTATGGGAGCAGAAAACCTCATCTTTCTCCCGCAGAACAGCTGATAGTTTCGAACTGCTGACCTTGCAGTTCGCAGCCCAATTAGTAACCACTATGCTGGGTGTATTTACTTTGAAAATTTATTAAGCTTTTAATTTGTAATTAATTTTTGTGTATGTTTTACATCAATAAAGTTTATTTTTAAAGAGGCTAAACTCATAAGGAAGTCAACATTTAAAAATAGCTTTCTTATCTTGATAAAAAAATTTAAAAGTAAAAATAGCAATAACATGACATATAGTCATCTAATGTTCTTTTTATTTGAAAAGTGACATTTGAGACTTGTTCTTAGCCCCAGTTGTATTTTATGCGAACACTGACAGTTTATAGAAAATATTTGTTACAGTGGGATTTTTAAAGTCTTTTTTCCCTTTAATTTGAGGCCATAGCATTAGAGCAATCTAGAAAACCTGCCTTTACTGGTGTTAAAGAAATGAATTTGGTGAGCTATTTTTAAATTTGGAAACCCTCATATAAGGTTGCTATGAACTGGAAACAACTCAATGGCACCTAACAACAACAGCAGGCCTCTGTAGGCTTTAAGACAGAAACAAGACAGAAACTTAAGTATCTTGTGTTTGAACTTTTTTTATTTAAGAACAACCAATAAATTTTTTCTGGAGTGATTTGTTTTCACTCTTTCTTAAGAATAGAGGCAATAGAATGACAAGTTAAGAGCTTTAAGGTAGAAAAGGTTTAATTTTTTGTACTTAATGACTGTTACTTTAATAACTGGGTTAAACTTTCTAAGCCTCAGCTATTTCTATGTTTATCAGGGATAATTGTGTATAGTCTAATATCAATTGTAAGCATTAAGTGAACACGTTAGCACATGCCTGGCACATATTAAGGTCACAATAAACATAATTTATTATTCCAACTGAATAGTTTGGCTTTCAAGTTTTTTAATTATGTTGATAATAGTTCAATTCCTGGTATATCTGATGATTCCATGACATAATTTGGCTTTCCAAATATTAAATGCAAGTTAGTGTTTGGAATTTTGTGTTTAAAAAGCTGTTATAACTGATAACCTGATTTATTTTCCAATTTTATTTGTTGTGTTTTTACTTATATTTTATTGCTTCATAGAATAAGAGAAAATCATATATTCTGCCTTTCAGGTAACTGCTATTGAACCTATAATTAATCATGGAGGAGCCAGTGTAAGCACTCAGCATTTACACCCAAGTCTACGATGGCTTTTTGGTGTGGCCGCTGTGGTAACTGATGTTGGACAAATCCTTCTTATTGACCTGTGTTTGGATGACTTATCATGCAGTCAAAATGAAATAGAGGCGTCAGGTAATTAGTCATTTTGGACATTCTGGTGCTGTTTGCATGAATTACTTGTATTTTATTGAGGAAGCATGAGAGTAGGTCAAAAAGTATTACTATTAGGGTTTCGGTTCGTATTTGTTATTGTTGTTAAGTGCCGTTGAGTCAGTCCCGACCCATAGCGACCCTGAACAGGGTTTCTGAGGCTGTAAAGCTTTATGGGAGCAGAAAGCCTCGTCTTTCTCCCACGGAGCATCTGGTAGTTTTGAACTGCTGATCTTGCGGCCCAATTGATAACCACTATGCTACCAGAGCTCCTTTCATATTAACACAAGTTTATCTCAAAGTGGATAGCTGCAAACAAGTTATCAGTAATATACTTGGGTTGACCTCATTGGGGCACTTGTTTTTTGTTTTTGTTTTTTTCAAAGGTCCTATCAAAACACTGGCTTTTGAGGGGCTTTGCTGGGCCAATTAAATTCAGGTCAGCTCTGAAGGTATGGGAGACTGTTTTTTTTTTTTTTTTTGCAAACAGGTTCCAAAGGTAGTATGTTGATAGATTTTATCAAAGGACACAGCATAATCACAAGGGCTTCGTGGTGGTGGTGGTTATGTGCTGTGGAGTCAATTCTGACTCATACATGGTTTCTGAGGCTGTAAATCTTTACGGGAACAGAAAGCCTCATCTTTTCTCCCATGGAAAAGTTGATGGATTCAAACTGATGAGCTTGTGGTTCACAGCCCAATTCGTAATCACTACGCTACCAGAGCTCCTAATCACTAGGAAATTTTGAAAACTGCATTGGTGAGAAAAAGGCTAGAAAACTACAGCAAGGAATTTTTTACCATCACAATAATGCCACCTATTCCTTCTTCAAGCATAGCAAGAATTATCCTGTGAGAATTTTGTTGGGAAACCTTACCCCATCCACCCTACAGCCCTGATCTTGCACCTTCAAACTGCTTTTTGCTCCCTAACATAGGAACACAATTAGAGTCCCTTGATACCAAAACTACCATTTTGATGTGATGTGTATATACATTGAAGAGCACAGAATTCTTCAGGGAAGAGAGATGGAAACACTACTTCCAGGGGTGTGTGGACCTAGATGGAGGATATGTTGAGAAATAATAGCTTCACATTTTGATATTTTTAATACTTATAAAAGTTTCTGTGATGTTTTTAATAGCAATACATTTTGTCTTAACCTCATGTACATAATTAGTAAATTATAGAAGAGATGGGATGTTCATATATTTTCAGATATACATTTGAATGAGATGTTTTATTTAGTGAATGCCAGAGTGCTAATGATAAAAAACCTTGGTCTTTGTCAGCTAGTATAAAATGATCCAGTCCTACAGGATCTAGTATGATTTTGGTGTGCTGTTTTAGGTTCTGTTGGTAAGACTAAGATAGAAATTAAATTATTCAATGGGAACAAAGAGTGCTGCTGTTGTTGTTAAGTACTATCGAGTCACTTCTGACCCATAGCTACCCAGTTTAGGGTTTCCAAGGAACGCTAGGTGAGCTTGAACTGCCAATCTTGTGGTTCAAACCAACTTTGCAGTCTAGTGCATTAATGTACAGCACCACACCTTCCTAACATTGAAAGGTTTCCTTGCAAAATAACATAAAATAGGATTGTCATGGTGTGACACTGTTGGATAAGCACTGGACTACTAACCACAAGGTTGCCAGTTCAAATCCACCAGTCACATCTCAGAAATACTATATTTCTGAGTCGGAACTGAATCCACAGCACTTAACAATAACAAATGCTTCTCAGATTCACGGAGAGTGAACAGAGGCAATTTTTTCCTCAAACTAATGCTTATATTTATGAATCTACTCTTGTCAAATGCTTTCAATTTTTTTGTTTGAATTTATTACTAGACTCTAGTTTGATAGGTTTATATATAGAGAGTTAACCTTTAAAAGGTCTTAAGATTTGTGTTTTACTTAAAAGATTTCAAACAAGCAGGCAAAGACTATTTGATCATGAAGAAGTGTTGACCCCGATAACCTTGATTGTTAAGGGAATCCTAGAATATAAATGTGGATGTCTTCGTTTAGATATCCGCTCAGAAATAGACAGGTTGTGTTTTGGAGTAGGATGAGTGCAGGACCAAAAGGTCAGTTGTAACTACAAGGTCAGTGGTTCAAACTCACCAGCCGCTCCTATGGCTAGGTCACTGTGCATCAGAACTGATTAAACGGCACCTAACAACAACAATAGCATCTTCGGTATCTTATCCAGTTTCTAATGAACAAGCTAGTAGAAGTTATCAGTATGTTATATAAATGATTTATTAAAACTACAAGTGGTAAAAATTGCGTTTGCGCAGAAGTTGACTGAGGAACCAAATTATCTGAACAAAATCTGTAAAATATGACCTGAAAAATATGATTTGCCATTAAAAAAAAAAAAGACCATATGCATACTTAAAAAGAAGTATTCAGTGTTAGAAAGTTAATTCTGTAAATTTTGATGTGTACATATAAATCCTGGATAAAATTTAAATGAGAAAAATAAAGATGAATTTGGAAAATACTAGAAATAGCTTAATGTGCTCTTTGTTGAAAGTTGATCAAGGAGTTACTGGACTGCTAGCTAAGGTTGGCGGTTCAAATCTACCAGTCACTCTTTAGAAGGCCTATACGGGGTCACTGTGAGTCAGAACTAGTTATTTGGTGTGCCTGAAGTGTGCAGTGTACATAGAAAGACAAGATCAATGCATACTATTTCTTTTAACTACTAATTTTCAGAGTTAAGTTAGTACCAAGCCACTTCCAGCAGTAGCAGTGTACAGTAAGACAGTTTAGGAGTGAAGGAGCTTCTGCCTTTTATTTTTTTAGTATCATTATGAAGTTAAGTTTTACACACTTTATGTGATTTCGTCAATTATTTTCATTTTGTCCATTCTTTGAAATGAGAGTCCTTCAATGTCTTTTTTTTTTTTTTTGCGAGGTGGAGGTTAGGAGTTAGGATTAGGACTATGACTAGGTCTAAGCATCTTGATGTGGCACTGTAGGATAATACTGGATCGCAAGATCTGTTTGAATCTCAAGGCCGGCAGTTCAAGCCCACCAATTGTGTCTCAGAAAGCCTGTATAGGGTTGCTATGAGTCAGAACTGACTCAAGGGCACTTAACAACAACAACAACAATAAGGTCTAGACCAGGCCTAGGACTTCTTTTAGTGTTAGGGTTGCTATTAGGGGTATAGGTTAGGCTATGGCTAGGAATGAGGCTTGGTTTAGTTTTAGAGTTGCAGTCAGGTTTATTTTTATATATTTAAAATGTTTTATTCATGAAATATGCATGGTTCCCTCTTTATTTGAAAGTTCTATAACCACTTCATTCCCCTCTTTTAATTTCATGGGTTGTTTTTATGTTGCAGCTGGTATCTCTTCCCTTTTTTCAGTCTTGTAGGTTGATTTTCCTTGGAATACTTCTATATCTGGGTTGGGAGCTCTGGTAGCGTAGTACTTAGGAGTCGGGCTGCTAAGTCAAGGTCAGCACTTTGAAACTGCCAGCTGTTCTGTGGGAGAAAGATGAGGCTTTCTGCTCCCGTAAAGATTTATAGCCTCGGAAATCCTATAGAGGGTCACTCTGAGTCAGAAACTATTCCACAGCACACCACTATATATGAGTTGAGTTCTAGGTGATCTGTCATGAATGTTAGTCTCAGGTTGTTGGCAGCCAATAATGTTGATCTCCAAAGAATTTCGTTTAGTATTTTTTTCTGTAAGGTTGGTCTGTTTTTTGCTAACTCTTTTATTTGCTGTTTACTTGGATATGCCCTAATTTCACTGTCATATTTGATTGTGTTGGGCATTTAATTCTTGATTGGCAGTTTTTTTTTCCATAGTCTTATATATGTTATTATGTAGTCTTCTTGTCTGCATGGTTTCTCCTGAGAAAACAGTTTAGTTTTATTAGTTCTCCTTTATATATAATTTTTTATTTTTTCCCTGAGCTGTTCGCAGGATTCTTTTCTTATCTTGGTTTTGAAAAGTCTGATTATAATATGTCTTAGTGATTTTCTTTTAGTCTAGCCTGCTTTTGGATTTCGTTAATGTCTTCTTTTTTTTTTTTTTTTAAATTTTTATTGTGAATTATGTGTTAGTTTACATGGGTGAACATTATATTCATCCTATCATACTTTGTTTATTGCAATGATCACAACACCTGCATGCATCATGAAACACCCAAAGGGTACACCCCACACTCCTGCCGCCCGGCCACCAGCACACAACCCCTTGCCCTCTCTGAATCCAGAGTCCCCAGCTGCTCCTTCTGTCTACGTCATTGTCTCTGCCTCTATCCCTAGTGCCATTGCCTCTTCGGACATGGTCTCACACTTCACTTATCTTCCTTGATGGTTCCAGGGATCTCCGCTCCTGGACTGCAAAATCAGCTGCTTCCCTCCTTTTGTTACCAAACATTTACATTTACCTTTCCACCACTCACTGTCAGAACTGATAGCAATTATTCTCTATTGAACCACAGGAGTCCTTTCCCCTCTCATCTTTTATCAACCCCAACCAGACAGGTTGGAAACAATTCAGTGGAGATTCTACCTTTCCCTATATTAGGTTCCCTATTGAAAGCTTGTAAGCCAGTCACTTATTGCCTTTGTAGTCCTCCCATTTTGGGTAGCCAAAGTCTAAGTTCCCCCTCCCTGTCGACCCTGTGTACCAAGGGGATGGGGATGATCCTCACTGTAGAGATTTGTCCACTCCTTTGTCATACTGCATCCATAAGTATAGGTCCAGTTCATCCACTTACAGTGGGATACTCTTATTTTCCCTCTTCCTTCTTCCTCTAGTCGTATTCTGATTATCCAGCCATTGATGCTATCTGCAAGTGTGGGGGTTCTTGTGCATCCCCCCTCACTTTATATCAGCTGGATGC
>NW_006408683.1:2268059-2277187 GCF_000296735.1 Chrysochloris asiatica
ATGTAATGAAACAAGCTATATGAATGGTTGAATGTGAAGCTGATGATGTGCCCTGTAAACTTTCACTCAATCCAAAATAAAAACATTTAATAAAAAAAAAAAAAAAAGAATGTGGTCGGACTTAGTTCACAACTTTATTGCTGTTTTTTCCCCCTCTTCCCCTTATCGGTGACCAACGTGGTCAGCATCAGGACCATATCATATGCCTGCTAGTGTATTCCATTCCAGTTTCAGTCTTGGAAGAGGGTTTGCCTTGAAGGGAACCTGACCAGTTGCCTTGATGGCTCCCTGGGGAACAACTTGCTTGTTCTTGTAGTAGTCAATTGGACTGCTGTTATTGTTTTGTTTTTTTCTGCTGGTCTTTCTTTCAAGAAGTATCTTCTGTTCTTCTGGCTGTTCCAGACTGCTCTACTTGTCCTTTCATGTGGGAATGTCCCACCTCAGAAAATTCTGAATGAGGATTAGGATTCCATCTATATGGTCTTGTGCAATGCAAAGGCTCTGCAGGGAGCCTCCTTCACAGGGCAAATTCTAGCCCCATTTTAGTTATTTCAAATAATTGTAGGCTGAAGACGGATTTACAAGCTTTCTCTGGTGATGTTTCTGGGTATTCCTCTCTCCCCCTTCAAGTGTCTATTTTATAATAGTAGTCAAGGGAAACCAAAATTCAACAGACAGTCAAGCATCTTAACATATTTCCCCACTTTTACCCATTCAAACCATGCCTCAATCTTTGTATCCATGAGCCCTGTTGTTCCACGTTTGTGCTTAGATCATTATTTACATCTGTCCCATTTAGCCCATGTAAATCTGCCTAGCCAGTCTCGCATCCAGCTTATTTTTCCTTTCCCCTTCCTCTTCTAGTGTATTGCTCCCTACCCCAGCACGAAACTATCCTGTGCCTATTCCATACCCCGTGTTCCACTATCCTGTGCCTATTACCTACCCTGTGCATTTGAGTTATGGTGTTGGAGGAGAATATTGAAAGTACCATGGGCTGCCAACAGATCTAACAGATCTGTGTTGGAAGAGGTGCAGCCAGAGTGCTCCTTGGAGGCCAGGATGGCCAAACTTCATCTCTCATGCTTCAGACATACTGTCAGGAGGGACCAGTCACTGGAGAAGGATATGTCAGTGAAAAAGAGGAAGACCTCCAGCAAGATGGATTGGCAAAGTGGTAACAATTGTGAGGGTGACCCAGGACTGGGCTGTGTTTTGTTCTGTTGTGCATAGGATCGCTATGAGTCAGTACCAACTAGATGGTACCTAACAACCACAACATGAATCTGAATCAACTTGATGGCACTTTAACAACAACAGTGTTAGTCTGGTTCTCTAGATCTGGAGCTAAGCTGCTTGAATCAAGGCACCAAAGTGATGCAGCCCGCTCCCTGCGTTATCACTGGCAAGGCTCCCAACCACATGGTTCTGAATTCTTAGAGAGTAGAATCTGTGCTGAGAGTGGATGAGGGTGGGAGCTGTTAACACCTCTGGTACAGGGGGAGCATGAGGAGAAAGAAGAAATTGCACCTCTCACATCGCCTGTGAGAATCTACTCTGACAGGCCTCCTTCTGTCATCAAAGCTGCTCACAACTGTTCAAGCTGGCTGTGCCATGGCTGGCCGACTTTCTATCAGTCAGTCACCTTCTCACACTGTCCCTGCTCAGCTTCTTCTTCCAGTAAGCACTTAGTCCGTTTTTCTCATCTTTCTTCTGAGGTTCAGGTTTGCAGGACTTTTATGTGTGCCTGTTTCAGTTTGTCTCATGTCTTTGTTGTAGAAGATCCATGTAGTATGTCTGCCTAGTCCGCCATCTGCTGGAAGTCTCCTTTACAATAAATTTTTTTGTGTGTTTTCTATGAATGTTTACATAATGAGGTTCCCATTAGATTAAACAAATTGTTCAGTGACAGTAGTTGCATTTTCCACAGTGTATCAGTATTCTCATTTATTCCTTTCTGGATGTTCCAGTAATCTCGATTCCTTGTCTTCTTGCCCTTCCATCTTTAGAGTAACTGTTGATGCTTTGATCTCAAATAGATGATTTTTTAAAGATGGGACATTCACACATTCTCTTTTATTAGCGAGTCTCTTATTTGACTAAAAGATGAGCTCATGATGGTTTTGCTTCAAAGTACAAAGGGTATTTGTGTCTAAAGATGATAGCTTTGGAGCATACTCCAGGCTCACTGATCCTGTAGGTAAGTCTGCACTTTTTTTTAAGAGTTGGAATCCTATTCCATGTTTTTCTCCAATTCTGTCAGGTTCTATCTATTGTGGTCCTGATCAAAAGGGTCCTTAGTGGTAGCTGGACATCACATAGTTCTTCTGGTCTCAGGGTACATGAGATGATGTTTTATGTAGATTATTAGTCCTGTAGACTAGATGTTCTCTTTGTCTTTGGTTTTCTTCTTTTTTGTGTGCTGCAGACAAGTAGAAACACATAGTTGTATCTTAGATGGCTGCTTATAAGCTTTTATGACCCCAGACACTATTCACCAAACTAGGATGTAAAACAAACTTTGTGAAGTATATTACACCAATTATATAGTTGTCGCATGAGACCAGTCTCACCAAATGTTGGATTATGTTTAAGAAGTATCTTAATATGCCCCTATGTAATTATTAGAGTGTTGGTATGGCACTGTGAGTTAATGCGCCAGACTGCAGCTCCATTTGAACTGCAAGGTTGGTGGTTCAAGCTCACCAGCTGCTCCTTGAAACCCTATTCAGGGTCACTATGGGTCAGAACCAACTCGATGGCACTTAACAACAACATGTGATTATTACATACATGGAGTTCTGGTATGAAGTTGTAGGATAAGTACTGGACTGATGACCACAAGATCGGCAAGTGAAACTCACCAGCCACTCCTCAGAAACACTGTGGTGATGGTAGTTATGTGCTGTGGAGTCGGTTCCGACTCATAGCAACCCTGTACAGGGTTTCCAAGGCTGTAAATCTTTACGGGAGCAGAAAGCCTCCTCTTTCTCCTGCGGAACAGCTGGTAGCTTCGAACTGCTGACCCTGCAATTCGCAGCCTGATTCGTAACCACTACGGTACCAGAGCTCCTTCAGAACCTTGTACAGGATTGCTAAGACTCGGAGCCAACTCATGGGCTCTTAACACATGCATGTATACACATGCAGGTATATACACATGATATAAATGTATCAGAGTTCTGGTGTGCTGCTGTGGTTAATGCACTGGACAGCAAATCCAGTTTGAGTAGCAAGGTCAGCAGTTCAAGCTCACCAGCCACTCCTCAGAAACCCTGTACCGGGTCGGATTCGACAGCACTTAACAACAGTAGATAATACCAATATATGTACACGCATGCGTAGCCACACATGTAATTTTTGGTTGATGTTGGCATCCCTATTACTTGATAACTTCCTAGATTTCTGGCATAAGATGTGTTAGGCTATTTTGTTTGTTCCTTACCCCAGACCTAGAATCAGATACTTATCCACAGAGAATTTTTAGGTTGTACTTCTTTGCCAGCTTTATTATGATTAAGGAAATTGTTTAACCTCCAAAAATCCAACCTTCTTTGTTGCTAAGTTCTGTGGAGTCCATTCTAACTCATTGCTACCCTGTATAGGGTTTCTGAGCAGGTAGTTTTGAACCTCCAACCTTGCAGTTAGCAGTCCAGTATATATATTTGACAGATCATTTAGATAAAGATACATAAGGATGGCTGTTGTATAGTTGCTTTACTATCACTTATCTTTATTTTAATTGATTTTAAGATTGATCATTTGTAGCTTGAATAATAGGTGTCTTGTTTTTCTTTTTGCTGTTCATAGTTTGTTAATCTTATTTGATTTACTTGGCTGTTTTTAGACCTTGAAGTTATAACTGGTATCCCAGCTGAAGTACCACACATCAGAGAAAATGTGATGCAAGAAGGACGTCATCTGTGTTTCCAGTTACTAAGCCCATCAGGAACAACCATTTCAACTCTTAGTTACATAAGTAAAACAAATCAGCTTGCTGTAGGTTTTTCTGATGGCTGTCTAGCACTTTGGAACATGAAAAGCATGAAAAGAGAGTGAGTATAATAACTTTTATTTGTTGGCATTTTCTTTTTAGATATAACTTAGTAATTGAAAATTGGCATTAAAAAGAGTAGGGACAAGTGTGAATAATTTCTAATTGTAGTAAATCATAATTTGATTTGATAAAGGAATGATTTAATACATGGATTGAGGTTGATTCTTTCAGTATTTAAAAGACATTTTTGCTTTGTGTTTTTACTTTATTGTAAGTTAAGTGGAGGTTTGCTGAGCAGATTATCAGTTTTACATTTGACAAAACTGCATGTTTGTAATACAAGTTCTTTTTTCTCTTATATAGACGTCTGTGTAAAAGTAATAAAGTTCTCGATTGACAGGAAAAAAAGAAAGTTGTGGAGTATTTGTGTTTTTTAAAATTTTTATGCTGTCATTATCTCCCCAAAATATAATTATATTCATACTTTTTATTAATATCTTTAGAATAAAATTATTGAAGACATCTCTTTATTGGAAGAGGTAGTAAAATGAGCATTATGAAAATTTTAATCATTTAAAGTACATGCTTATTTATTTAATGTTTCATTTTCCTAGTCATATTGGTAGTTTTCCTTAAGTAATAGAACAAATAAGCGTGAATGAAATAAAATAACCACTCTCCCAACTTTCTGCTCAATTAGTCAAGCCAGCAAATCAGTGCCTACTTGCCTGGAACTGATAAAAAATGTTTGCCAAGGTTGCAATGAAGACAAGAAAGATTAGCAAGTAGATTCCTTTTTCTCAAACCAGGACCTTTTTTTTTTTACTTTGAGTTCTTTGATCATATTAAAGTATACTGTAGTATACACTGGACTTGCTCAGAATTACATATTACAGTAAAATACCAATGATGAAGTAGATAGGCTATTGTGTAGCAACTTCTTATGTGAAGGTCATGTGAACTTTTTAGCTGATAATCCTTGTGACTTTATCAGTTCTTCTGTTTACATTGGTCGTAAGGTATGTCGTATGATTCTGACTTATACAATAAAGTTTTCTTTGTTATAGCTACTGTCATCTCTTGGCATCTTTTTAAGAGGTCTGTGAGAATTTTTCAGGGTTTCTAATTCTTCTGTCTTAATACATGACCATCAAGTCGATTCTGACTCATAGGGACTCTGTTGTTATTGTTGTTAGCTGCCATGAAGTCAGTACTGACTCATACCAACCTTTTTCAAAACATAATGAAACACTGCCTGGTCTGTACTAACCTCATAATCTTTGCTATATTTGAGCCCATTGATGTATCTACTGTGCCATCTCGTTGTGGGTCTTCATCTTTACTCCAACCCACCACTTTACCAAACATGATATCCTTTTTCAGGGGACTGGTCCCTCCTAATAATATGTGAAGCATGAGAGATGAAGTCTGGCCATTCTGGCTTCCAAGAAGCATTCTGGCTGTACTTCTTCTGACACAGATCTGTTTGTTTTTTTTTGGCAGTCCGTGGTACTTTAATATTCTCCTCCAACACCATAACTCAAATGTATCACTTCTTCTGCTAAAAGCAAAGATATCAATTTAAGGATAAGGTGCACCTGATCCAAGCCATGATATTTTGAATAACCTCATATGCAGGTGCATTTGACAGTGAATATGGAAGACTGAAGTATGTTGTTTTATTTCTTGATTGCGCCTTCCATGAGTGTTAAT
This sequence comes from Chrysochloris asiatica, assembly GCF_000296735.1. Classification (NCBI taxonomy): domain Eukaryota; kingdom Metazoa; phylum Chordata; class Mammalia; order Afrosoricida; family Chrysochloridae; genus Chrysochloris; species Chrysochloris asiatica. The sequence continues at coordinate 2,273,770 of NW_006408683.1, forward strand.
AGTTGATCCAAGCAAAATGAAGTCTTTGACAACTTCAGTCTTTTCTCCATTTATATGGATATTATTTTTGGTCCAGTGGTGAGGACTTTTGTTTTCTTTACACTGAGATGCAACCCATACTGAAGGCTGTGGTCTTTGATCTTCATCAGTAAATATTTTAAGTCCTCTTCACTTTTAGCAAGCAAGGTTATATCATCTGAATATAGCAGGTTGTTAATGAGTCTTTCTCCAGTCTTGATGGTATGCTTTTCTTCATATAATCCAGTTTCTTGAATTATTTGCTCAGCATACAGGTTGAATAATTGTGGTGAAAGAATACAACTCTGGTGCACACTTTCCTAATTTTAAAACATTTTGTGTTCCCTTGTTCTGTTTGAACAACTGCCTCTTGGTCTATGTATGGGTTCCTCATGAGCACAATAAGTGTTCCAGAATACTCATTCTCATCAGTGTTGTCCGTAGCTTGTCATGATCCACACTATTGAAAGCCTTTGAGTAGTAAATAAAGTACAGGTAAACATCTTTTTTGGGAGTCCTGGTGTGGCACTGTGGGTTAATGCATCAGACTGCAAAGCCATTTGAACTGTAAGATTGAGGGTTCGAGCTCACCAGCTACTCCTCGGAAACCCTATACAGGGTAGCTATGGGTCGGAACCAACTCAATGGCACTTTATAACAACAACAAACATCTTTCTTATAGCCTCTGCTTTCTGCCAATATCCATCTGATGTCAGCAGTGTTACTTGTCGTTCCACGTCCTCTTCTAAATCTGACTTGAAATAAGTTTTCTGTAAATGTATGGTTGCAGCCATTTTTTAATGATCTTTAGCAAAATTTTCTGTGCAAGCAATATTAATGATATTGTCCAGTGATTTCTGCATTGCACTGTGTCATCTCTCTTTGGAATGGACACAATTATGGATCTCTTTCCAGTCAGTTGGTCAGGTAGTTGTCTTCCAAATTTCTTGGCATAGATGAATGATTGCCAATAGTGTTGCATCATTTTAATGAAAGATTTCAATTTGTATTCCATCAGTTCCCAGCTCCTGGTTCTTTGCCAGTGCCTTCAATGAACCTTGGACTTCTTCCGTCAGTATCATTGACTCTTAATCATGTGCTCCTTGTTGAAATGGTTGAACGTTGACCATTTCTTTTTGGTACTGTGACTCTGCACTCCTTGCATCGTTTTCTGATGCTTTCTGCATCATTCAATATTTTTCCCGTAGAATACTTCAATATTTCAAGTTGAGGCTTGAATTTTTTCTTCAATTTCCTCAACTTGACAATTGCTAAGTGTGTTCTTCCCTTTTAAGTTTTCTAATTCCAGGTCTCTACTGTTATTTATAAGTTTTTCAGTGACTAAATATTCAGGAGTATTCTGTCTCCCCTTTCCTAGTCTGTTTTCATCTGGAAGCTCAGCATAGTTTCCAGAATCACAGCAACATGTAAGTCACCACATTACAACAAACTGACAGATTAATGGTGGATAGTGACTGTATAACAGAATAGAACTACTCCTCAGGATTTCTGAGGCTATAAATCTTTACAGGAGCAGACTGCCTCAACTTTCTCTTGCAGAACAGCTGCTGGATTCTACTTGCCAACCTTTCAGTTGGCAGTGTTAGCAGCCTAACATTTCTGTCTTGTTAAGTGTAATTGAGTCACTTCCCACTCATAGCTACCCAGTATAGGGTTTCAAAGGAGTAGCTGGTGAGTTTGAAGCGCTGACATTGTGGTTCAAACCAACCTTTAAGTCCAGTGCTTTATACCACAGCGCCAAACTATGACAACACTTTCTTATAATGTCTAAGTGGGTAAATTGGAGTGTTACATTGTAAAATTTCTTATCTTTCTTGGGCACCTCTTACTGAGAAAAGTGCTTTGTGACCTGTGTTTATGTGAATGGAACAACTAGTTTACACATACAAAAGTGGGGATTTCTAAAGTTTGTGGAGAAACTGTTATCTTTTAATTCCATTTTCCATAAACTTTCTGAAGCCCTCTTATATATACCATATTCTTCTCGGCTTGTTTAAAGATGAACAATGGTAACTCCAACTGAACCTCTTTACGTAAAGCTCTTCTTGTTCTTTTCTTTTAAGTAACATTAAAATAAAAATAGGCAATGTACTGCTATTTTATACCTGTTGTAGATATTATACACAACTGGAAGGTGGAAGAGTTCCTGTATATGCTGTTACTTTTCAAGAACCTGAGAATGACCCTCGTAATTGCTGTTATTTATGGGCTGTGCAGTCTACACAAGATAGGTAAGTGTGATACATGTGATCTTAAAACATTTGTTAAAAAATGAAACTGACTATTGTTTATTCAATTTTTGGAAGACTTTGTACTTTGTTGTCTCAGGGAAGGAGACATAATTCTTATGGTGAACTAATGAGTGGTAGTTGAAATGCTTTTAATGGTCAAATTAATGTTTCTACGTGTTTGAGTGAATAATGTATGAGGAACATAAGAGCATGGAAAACAATTAAAAGAAGTGTTGGAATAAAAATCAACTAATAAAAATCAGAATTCAAGTTCAGAGAGCGTGACTCTGGAATCTGCTCTTAAACACTTGCTGTACTTGTATCTTTGTTTTATGTCCTTGTCCTTTAGGGAGTTTTCCTGTAGTTGTACTGTAAGCAATTGTAATTCTGCTTACATTCAATTGGGCAGAACATGGTTTACCACAACTTGGTGCAAAGAAGCTGGGAAAGGTACATATTTTGGGCAATCATGTGCTTACTTAAAACATACATATTGTAGGAAGAGGAGGAAGAACATTGCATAAACAGTGACAATAGCTGGCCACATGAGGTTTCATCTAAAGTATGCAAACAATACCAACTTGATTAGAATAATAAAAAGAAAAAGTTATTTAATTTTTAAAGGACTATATATTTTGTGCTGAGCAAATAATACGAGAAGCTGGGTTATATGAAGAAGAATGTGGCATCAGGATTGGAGGAAGACTCATTAACAACCTGTGATATGCAGCTGATACACCCTTGATGGCTGAAAGTGAAGAGGACTTTATAAGCATTTACTGATGAAGATCAAAGAGCACAGCCTTCGTTATGGATTACATCTCAATGTAAAAAAAAAAACAAAAATCCTCACCACTGGACCAATAAACATCATTCTTATCAATGGAGAAAAGATTGACGTTTTCAAGGACTTCGTTCTTCCTGGATCAACTATCATCACTCATGGAAGCAGCAGTCAAGAGATCAAACAACGTATTGCATTAGGCAGATCTGCTGCCCAAGACTTTTTTTAAAGTGTTGAAGAACAAAGTTACCAGCTTGAGGATGAAGGTGAACCTGACCCAAGCCATGGCATTTTCAGTAACCTCATATGCGTGCGAAAACTGGACAGTGAATAAGGAAGACCGTAGAAGAATTGATGCTTTTGA
>NW_006408683.1:2278548-2290263 GCF_000296735.1 Chrysochloris asiatica
TCATGCTGGGTAAGGTGGAGGGTCAGAGAAAAAGCGGAAGACCCCCAACGAGATGGATCAGCCAGGTGACATCATTGATGGCGTCAAGTGTGGCTGTGGTAGTGAGGTTGGGCCAGGATCGGACATTGTTTCGTTCTGCTGTGCATGGGGTCGCTATGAGTCGGTTCTGACTCGATGGCACCTGACAACAACAACAACAATAATATTTTGTGAAACAACCAAAGAAAACTTAATTTTTTCTTAGTGACCTTAGTTTTCTCACATGCACTCAGTGTTGCAGACTAAATTTATTTGGAGAATAAAGATGTTTAATGTATTAATAGAATATTTTATTTATCTCCTTGGTTAATTGTTGTGTCTTTCAGTGAAGGGGATGTTTTGAGTTTACATCTGCTTCAGCTGGCCTTTGGTGATAGAAAGTGTTTGGCCTCAGGACAAATCTTATATGAGGTAAAGAGTACCATTTTATTAATTGTTTACCTAGCTTGTTACCTTTAATTTAAGATAAGGCACTCTAGTAGTGTAGTGGTTACGAATCGGGCTGCGAACCACAAGGTCAGCAGTTTGAAACTACCAGCTGTTACGCGGGAGAAAGATGAGGCTTTCTGCTCCCATAAAGATTAAAGCCTCAATAACCCTGTACAGGGTCGCTATGGGTCGGAACTGACTCCACGGCACATAACAACACCACCATTAAAAAGTTACTTTTCTATTCTACTTAATATTGGAGTCATAATGTGGTGAAAGAAACATTAAGGAGCACATTAGTTATTTTAATTAGGTAAAATTTTTAAATCTCCAAGTGTCATTTTCCTTGAATATTAGGTTGGACAAGACTTGAGCTTATGGCCTAATTGGTAAATAGAGAAAATAGCTGTTGCTTGTTTTAGTTGCTTGGAGCTAGCATATCAAGCAGTAAGCTGTGAGATGACTTTATAAATGACCCTCTCATTTATATTTGTAAAAAAGATTCCTTTTTAATGAATCCAGTCTTTCAGATGAGTTGACATCACTGCCTTTTTTCTCTGGCTGAATTTCCAAGGAAAGTGGAACACTACTGATAGCCATGTTTTGCTAGTCTTCACAATGCCTGTCTATAGAACAGTTTATTAAACTAGCCTTTGAGGGATATATGGTTTTAGGATATCCATCAAGTCCTTGAAATTAAGTCTAGCGCTTTTATGATTATGCATTTTCTAGGGCTAGATATATATAGCTTTGTCAGAATCTTAAGGGAATTGATGAGTTGAACAAAGTTTTAGAAACATTGGTCTGTTTAACTGTTCTTTGGCAGTTCAAACCCACCAGCTATTCCTTCGAAACTATACAGGGTCTTTGTGAGTCAGAATTGACTTAATAGCACTTAGCAACAAGAAATATTCTCAAGCATGAGTCTTTGTGAGACAAAACAAATGGAACTGCTATCCTATAAATGTAATGTAATTGTGTTATTATAATATAATGTAATATCAAAGCTTTGTTCCAGTTTACACTCCTGTCCATCTTACTAAGGTTTTCATATTTGAGTCCTGTAGAATAAGCACTGACTGCTAACCACAAGGTGGGAAGTTCAAATTCACCAGCTGCTCTTCAGAAACCCTATACAGGGTCATTATGATTCAGAACTGACTAGATAACACTTAACAACAGCAACATATTTAATAAGAAATCTACAACATTTGTTGGTGATTAATCATGAGCGAGTCAGCCTAGCATTTTATCTGGAGCATTTTTCATAGTTTGTTTTCTTATATCTTTAACTTTGTAGTTTAAAAAGGATTTTGTTTTATGTGCAAAGCTTCAAATCTGAAGAATGTTAAATTATAGAATGATATTTTTGCTTAGAATACTAAGAAAAGATTAAGTTTGTGCATTTTATGTTTCAGGGATTAGAATACTGTGAAGAAAGGTACACACTGGACCTCACAGGTGGCATGTTTCCTTTGAGAGGACAGACTACTAATACCAAACTGTTGGGATGCCAGAGTATAGAGAAATTTCGATCTCATGGTGACAGAGAGGAAGGTATGAGTGAAGGTTGGTTAAACTTTTATTGTATCATATATGTCAGCGATTTCATATTATGACACATTATTGATTTCTAGAGTTCTTATTCCTAGAAGTCACAATAAAAATATGGAATTTTGTCAGTTCTTTATGAAATGTTAGATATTTCTTGTTCTCTAGATTGTTATGTGAGCTAGTGTGGTGCTGTAGGATAAGCACTACAAGATTGGTGGTTCAAACACCCCAGCAGCTCTTTGAAAACCCTATACAGGTCACTATGCGTAGAACCTGACTGGATGGCACTTAACAACAACATATTGCTATATAGAATTCAGTTGTTAAATGAGGGCCCCTTGTATTTTAATCCAGCTCAGTCGATAAACAAAAATGGTTTCTAGTCCTAATGGTGAACTAATCAGCAGAGTATCTCTACTGAAACTGTCTATCCTGTTTTATTAAAAGGATTACAATAGAGTCTAAAGAATGCCTCTTAATTTCTGAATACTTTTTTTCCCTCTTTTTTGAGACATGCATGACAAGCATGTCTTGGTTATCTTGAAATGTTTCTTTAGTATCATCCTTTCTTCCTAGGAAGAATTCTACTATAGTAAAAATATGAATGCAAATCTGAAACTTGTTACTAGCTAATAGTCTTTGACATTCCTAAACCTGTTTTCCCATCTGTAAATGAGATAATACCTTTGTTAAAAGGTTAAAGGATTAAATGGATTAAATGAGCTATTGTGATAGTAATGCCTGTTATCTACTATTCTGTTTTAAGAGTACTCACCAGGTCCCTGGTTGTTTTGTGTTTTAATGGTCTGTATTCATTTGGTGCCACTCCTCATCTTGTCAGTTTGTCATACTGTGGTTAGTTGCATGTTGTGTGATACTAGAAGCTGTGCCACCGGTATTTCAAATAACAGTACAGCCACTGATGGTGGACAAGTTTCAGCAGAGCTTCCAAACTAAAACAGACAGAAGAAAGAGAGGTGGGCTACTTCTGAATGTTGGTGGTGGTTGTTGTTAAGTGCTGTTGAGTCGATTCCAACTCATAGACACCCTGTAAAGCATTTCCAAGGAGCAGCTGATAGGTTTGAATCACCACCTTGTGGTTCAAACTGATCTTCAGGTCTAGTGTTTATCCTGTAGTGCCCCACCAGGACTTCTTATATATAGTTCAATCTAAAAGCTACATCTTTAATAAAACATTTCCTAATCCTTCTCTTGAATCTCTTCCTTATAATGAAAATATTATGAATAGCACCAGAATATTGTTAGACATAGTACAAGAAGATGAGCGAGCCCCTTAGTTTGGAAGGCGCTCAGAATTGAGTTGCCTTCCCAGAGTAAAGCTGACCATGATAATGATGCAAAAAGCATCAAAAGAAGATGGAAGAAATACACAGAGTAACTATACCAAAAAAATTGATTTATATTAAGCCATTTCAAGAGGTTGCATATGATCAAGAATAATGATGATATTGGAAGGGAAAGTCCATGATGCACTGAAAGTATTGCCAAGAAGCACAGCTCTAGAAATTAACACACTACAAATTGAAATCTTTCAACAAACTAGTGCAGCACTGCAGGCACTCAACCATCTATACCAGTACATTTGAAAGATAGCTATCTAGCTCCTTCAAAAGAGAGGCGACCCAACAGAATGAGGAAATCGTTGAATAATATTATTAATATAACATGTAAGTAAATAATTTGCTGAAGATAATTTCAAAATGGCTGCAGCAATATGTCAACAGGGAACTGCCGATAACTCAAGCTGGATTCAGAAGGAAATAAGGAACTTGGGATGTCATTGCTGACAGATGGATTTTGGGTAAAAGTAGAGAATACCAAAAATATGTTTATTTGTTCTTTATTGACTATGTAAAGGCTTTCGACTGTGGATCATGACAAACTGTGGATAGCATTGTAAAGAATGGGGATTCCAGAACACTGAATTAGGCTCCTGAGGAACCTGTATATAGATCAAGAAGCAGTTGTTTGAACAGAGCAGGGGGCCACTGAATGGTATAAATTATGAAAGGTGTGTGCCAAGGTTGTATTCTTTCACCATACTTCTTCAATCTATATGCTGAGTAATCAGAGAAGCTGGATTATATGAAGAAGAACATAGTATCAGGATTGGAGGAAGACTCATTAACAACCTGTGATATACAGATGATACAGCCTTGTTTACTGAAAGTGAAGAATACTTAAAATGCTTACTGATAAAAGATCAAACACCACAGCCTTCTTTTTGGATTGCACCTCACTGTAAAGAAAATTAAATCCCACAACTGGATCAATAAATAGCCAATAAATCATGATACATGGGTAAAAAGATTGAAATTTCTTGGATCTACAGTTAACACTCAGGGAAGTAGCACTCAAGAAATCAAACAATGTATCAATAGTACTAGACAAATCTACTGCACAGGACCTCTTTAAAGTGTTCAAGGCTAAGGTGTGCCTGACCCAAGCCATGGTATTTTCAGTTGCTTCGTATACATGTGAAAGTTGGACAGTGAATAAGGAAGACCATAGAAGAATTGATGCATTTGAGTAATGGTATTAGAGAGTAATATTGACAATACTATAGTCTGCCATAAGAACAAACAAATCAGTGTTGGATGAAATACGACTAAAGTGTTCCTTAGAAGCAACAATGGTGAGGTTCCATCTCTCATACTTTAGACTTTTATCAGGAGGGGTCATTAACAACCTGTGATATACAGATGATACAGCCTTGTTTACTGAAAGTGAAGAATACTTAATGGAGAAGAACATTATGCATGGTAAAGTGTAGGGTCAGCAAAAAAGAGGAAGACCCCTAACAAGATGGATTGACACTGCTGAAGCATATCAACAATTGTGAGAATGGCACGGAACTGGGCAATGTTTTGTTCTTTTGTGTATAAGGTCACTATAAGTCAGCACTGACTTGATGGTACCTAACAACAATACATTCGTTTGTTGTGCCCATCCATTCTAGACATGCTTTCCAGCCTAGTTCCCACATGTATGCATGATTTAATTTTCACATCCAATTAAGCATGTCAAAAACAGGCATCATCATGTTCTATCTCTTCTTCCTTACTTATGTCTTCATTATATTCCCATTAGTACTGTCTCTGATTTTTTAATTTTGTCATCTCTTTCATTCCCTTTATTTGATAATCATTCTTCTATTGACATTCTTTCTTTCTATTCCCAAAGCCATCATCCAAGTACTTTTCCCCCTTCTCAAACAAAGAAAGGATCTGGTGTGGCACTTGACCATAAGGTCGCTTTGAACTGCAAGGCTAGTGGTTCAAACTCACCAGCTTCTCCTTGGAAACCCTGTACAGGGTTGCTGTGAGTCGGAACTGACTTGACAGCACTTAACAAACAGCAGTACCACCAAAGAATTAAACCCCAGTGCCATAGGGTATCCATTGGTCCTAGCTGAATACCATCCTTGAGAATATTCAAATTCCTTCATACTTTGCACTTCCAGTACCTCACACACTAGGTGATAAAATAAAATAGAAGATAACCAAAATATAAATGATTCTAGATACAATTGAATCTCTTCTTAGATAACAAATGATAGAAAAATATTGAAAAATCAAATTAAAATAATGAATGAAACATAAATTTGAGGGACAATATTGCTATTCTTTTTTTTAACATTTTGTTGTAGTTTGGTTTGAAAGTTTACAGGGTTAATAGGTTTTCCATTCAATTTATATGCATTTTGTTTCATGACATTAGTTGCAATCTCCTCATTGTAGCAGTACTTCTCTGTTTCTATTTGTGTTTCTTGTTCCTTCTTATATTCTGAACTTTTTGGAGGGCGACTGCTGTTTTGCTCTAGTATGGTTGATGATTCTAAGACGCATATTCTACTGTCTGTTATTGTTCAATTTATCAGCCTATTGTTTGCGAAAGATAATCATGGGGGTGGATTCATTTCCAGCTTTGAAGACTATTGTTGTTGTTAATGCCATTAAATTGGCTCTGACTGATAGTGGCACTGTGTAGGATTTCTGAAGGTTGGCTGCTGTATTTGAACCATTGACCTTACAGTTCAAACCAACCTTTTGGTCCAGTGCTTACCCTATAGTGCCACACCAGGACTTCTTATAAAGACGGTAATCTCAGGGGTTCCACCAGTCTCTTGTCAGACCAGTAAATCTGGTCTTGTTTAGGATTTTGGATTACTACTTATGAGATCCCAGTCACAGCTCACCATAATTGGATGTAGAATATTGTCTTTGTGGAGTATGTTTTGCTAGTTAACCTAGATAATGACCCTCAAGACTATGGTCCTAAGATCCCAAGCCCAGTAACTTACTCCCTTGAAGATACTGAGTTATGGCTAAAAAGTTTTGGTAAGTTTGCCATTTGTATGCTCTACTATAGTTGTCGAGTGCTGTTAAATCTGCAGCAACTCATAGCAACCCCTGTATGGGGTTTCTGAGGAGCGGATGGTGAGCATGAACTGCCGACCTTGAGGTTCAAACAGACCTTGCAGTACAGCGCATTATCCTGCAGTGCCACACCAGGACTATACATAGTTGTAGTTGTAGCATATGCAGATATGTAAGTCTAAATATTCCTTGTCAAACCTATATATATTAGTGGGTGTAATCCCAAGTGTCATTCCACACCAATACTACTTACATGTCTACCTATGGATTCGCTCATAGATTACTGTTCATTATTACAGGAGTGTGTATTTACCATTGTTGCCCTTTAATCTTTTGTACCACCCAATGCCTTTTCTTTGCCTTGGTCATATTGTTTGCTGTAATTCTTTTGGAGGAATTTTATTTTGAGGTTTTTAAAATTTTTATTTTCCTCTTTCAGCTCTATCTCCTGACACCAGTGTTTCAGTCTTTACCTGGCAAGTGAATATATATGGACAAGGAAAGCCTTCCATATATTTGGGGCTTTTCGACATAAATCGTTGGTATCATGCACAAATGCCAGATTCATTAAGGTATGTTTAATGCCTTTCTCTCTTTTTTCCTTTCAGTATTTATATATTTAACAGATCAGTGACTTAGTAATTTTTGTAAATATTTTATTTTAGATCGGGAGAATATCTACATAATTGCTCTTATTTTGCACTGTGGTCATTGGATTCTGTTGTAAGTAGGACTTCTCCCCATTACATCTTGGATATATTAGTACATGAGAGAAGTTTAAGTCGAGGAGTTCCTCCTTTGTATCCACCTCCTGAGCAGTTTTTTAACCCAAGTACTTACAATTTTGGTATGTATATCTTTGATACTATCTTTTGAGAAACTTAATATGCAGAAAGTATGTAGATTTGTATTTTTGTGTAGTTTATATACAAGAGTAAGGCAAAAGTGTTGCTACTAGGATTCCAAGGATTTCCGGTAGCGTATTGGTTACAAATCGGGCTGCTAACCTCAGGGTCAGCAGTTCGAAACTACCAGCTGTTCTGCGGGAGAAAGATGAGGCTTTCTGCTTCCGTAACGATTTACAGACTTGGAAACCCTATGCAGGGTCGCTATGGGTCAGAACTGACTCCCTGGCATACCACCATCACTACAATTCCAGTTTATAAATGCATAAGTTTATTCCATATACGATGTGTTAAACCTGTCTCTGCAATCAGTGGATGCCTGCAGACAAATTATCTCAGTAATACACTTGTCTTAGTCTCATTAGGGGGCTTTCAAAAATAAGTCGAATTAAAACAGTGGGTTCCTAAGGACCTACCATTGTTGTTCTTGTTGTTAGTGCCATCAAGTCACTTCTGACTCATAGAGACCATGTATAGGTTTTCTGAGGAGCAGTTGGTAGATTTGAACCGCCAACCTTGCAGGTCAAACTGACCTTGCTGAGCCAGTTAAATTCAAGACAGAGGGGTCAGCTGTTTCTTGGGATTCCAAAAAAGATTTTCTCATAGGACAAGGACAGTCATGGGGGCTTAACTAAGAAAATTGAAAGCTGTATTGGTGAGATTAAAGTAGAGATTTTTTTTTCCATCACCACAGTACACCTGCTCTTTCTTCAGGACCTGGCCTGTGAGATTTTAGTTGGTAAAACTTACGTCATCCATGTCCACCCTTCAACCCTGATCTTGCCCCTTCAGGGTACTTTTTGTTTCTCAAACTCATATAACATTTAAAAGGAACATAATTTGAGTCCCTTGAGAATGCCAAAATTGCTGTTATTATATGATAGTATAAATGTTGTTGTTAAGTGCCAATGAGTCAGTTCTGACACATAGCAACCCTGTATAGCATTTCCAAGGAGCAGCTGGTGAGCTTGAAGCACCAACCTTGCAGTTCAAATGGCTTTGCAGTCTGGCGCATTAACCCACAGCACCACACCAGGACTCCAATAGTATAAATAGAGTCATTCAGATTTTTCAGGAAAGGGTTGGTGGTGGTTGTGGGATAAAGCACTGGACCTCAAGGTCGGTTTGAACCAAAGGTTGGCGGTTCAAATTCAACAAGCTGCTACTTGGAAACCCTATACAGGGTTGCTATGAGTTGGATCTGCTCCATAGCAGTTAACAAAAGCAACAACATGAGAAATTTAATACTTAAGAGTTTAATGCTTTATACAGACATTACCGTTGTGAGTTTGAATTTGCTGGTAAACAGATTAACTATTTTATAGTTTATTGTTGTTGTTAAGTGTCATCCAGTCAGTTTTGACTCATAGCAACCCAGTATAGAGTTTCTGTTGGGTTTGAACCATTGACTTTTCATTTAGCAGCCCATTGTTTACCCTACAGCATCACACCAGGAATATTTAGTACTTTTAAAATAATTTTTATAATTAAATCTAAGTTAAAATGGTAAGGCTCAGAGAAAATGCTGCTTTATTATTACTAGGTTTTGCTCCTTGCCTTGCAATCAATTTTTAGAATAAATTTTGTTCTACTAATGGTTTAGTAAATGTAATATGCAGATGAGTATTTTAATTCCTTTTTTTTTTTTTTTTTAAGATGCCACTTGTTTGTTAAACTCAGGAGTTGTTCATTTTGCTTGTACTGGCTTTCAGAAGGAGGTAGGTAACAGAAACCAATATGTACTAAGTATAATTGAACTGCAGTCAGATCTTGGAGTATACTGATTCATTTTTATAAACTTTATTTGATACTAATTGTATAAACAATTGGTTCAGCTTAAATGATATTGTTAGGTGATTGAGTTGGTACTGACTTCATAACAACCTTATACACAACAGAACGAAAACTTGGTCATGCACCAATGTCACAATCGTCATTACACTTGAGCCCATTGCTGCCGCCGCTACAATCAGTCTTGGTGGGATCTGTTTTGCGACTACCCTTCACTTTACCAAGCTTGATGTGCTTCTCCTGGGACTGGTCCATTTTGATTCTATGTCCAATGTATAAGAAGACAAAGTTTAGCCAATTTATGCAGCAATCTAGTTGTACTTCTTCCAATACAAATTTTTTTGTTCCTTTGGCATTCCATGACACTTTTAATATTCTTTTCCAACAACATAACTCAAATGCATCAGTTCTTCTTTGGTCGTCTTAACTCAGAGTCCAACTTTCACATGCATATTAGGCTTGGGTGAGGCACACCTTAGTCCTAAAACTGACATCCTCTTGAACACTTTAAAACAGGTCTTTTGCAGCAGATTTTTGTGTAATGTAATATATTGCTTGATTTCCTGACTGCTGCTTCTATGAATGTTGATGGTATGTCCAAGCAAAATGAAGTCTTTAACAACTTCTAGCTTTTCTCCATTTATCATGATGGTCCAGAAGTAAGGAATTTTGTTTTCATTACATTGGGTTCAATCCAATGGCTATGGTCTTTGATTATGTTCAGCAGGCAAGATTTTATTATCTGCATTGTTAATGAGTCGTCCCCCAATCCTGTTGGCACGTTCTTCTTCATGTAATCCAGCTTTTCAGATTATTTTCTTAGAATACAGATTGGATTGTTGTTGTTGTTAGGTGCCATTGAGCCATTACTGACTCATAGAGATCCTATGTGCTTCAGAATGAAACACTGCCCAGTCCTGGGCCAACCTCACATTCATTGCTATGCATGAGCCCATCGCTGGCACCACTGTGCCAATCCTTCTCATTAGGGATCTTTCTCTTTTTCTCCGACCCTCCACTTTACCGATTATGATATCCTTCAGTGACTGGTTCCTTCTGACAATATATCTGAAGTATGAGAGATGAAGTCTGGCCATTCTGGCTTCTAAGGAGCACTCTGGCTGTACTTCCAACACAGATCTATTTGTCCCTGGTACTTTCAGTATTCTTCTCTAACGCCATAACTCAAATGCATCAGTTCTTCTCTGGTCATCCTTATTCATTGTCCAACTTTTGCATACCTATGAGGTTATTGAAAATACCATGGCGTGAGTCAGGTGCACTTGTCCTCAAACTGACATCTTCGCTCTTCAACATTTCAAAAAGGTCTTGTGCAGCAGATTTGCCTAATGCAATATGTTGTTTGGTTTTTTGACTGCTGCTTCCATGAGTGTTAATGGTTGATCCAAGCAAAATAAAGCCTTTGACAGCTTCAGTCTTTTCACCATTAATATGGATGATGTTTATTGGTCCAGTGGTGAGGATTTTTGTTTTCTTTACATTGCGATGCAATCCATACTGAAGGTGATTAAGTTTGATGAAGTAATACAACCCTGGTGCACACCTTTCTTAATTTTAAAACATTCTGTATTCCCTTGTTCTGTTCGAATAACGGCCTCTTGGTCTATGCACAGGTTCCTCATGAGCACTATTAAGTGTTCTGGCATACGTATATGTTGCAAAGTTGTTCATAGCTTCTCATGATCTACACAATCGAAAGCCTTTGCATAGTCAGTAACGCACAGGTAAATGTCTTTCTGGTATTCAGCCAAGATCCATCGGACATCAGCAATGATATCCCTTGTTCCAGGTCCACTTCTCAGTCCAGCTTGAGCTTCTGGATGCTCTTTGTCAATGTAGGATTGCAGCCATTTTGGTATTACCATTAGTAAAACTTTACTTGCATGGAATATCAATGATACTGCCTGACGATTTCTGCATTCTGTTGGGTCACCTCTCTTTGTAATGTACACAAATATGGATCTCTGCCAGTCAGTTGGCCGGATAGTTGTCTTCCAAATTTCTTGGCATAGATGAGTGTGCTGCATCAGTTTGTTGAAAGATTTCAATTTGTATTCCATCTGTTCCCAGTTCCTTGTTCTTTGCCAATTCCTTCAATGCACCTTGGGCTTTTTCCTTCAGGATAATTGGCTCTTCAAACATCCTACCTCTTGAAGTAGTTGAACATCGATCATATCTTTTTGGTACAGTGACTCTGTATATTTCTTCCATCTTTTGATGCTTTCTTTTAGAATAAGTATGGTGAAAGACTTCAACCCTGGCACACATCTTTCCTGATTTTAAACCGTTCAGTGTTCCCTGTTCCATTTGAACAACTGCCTCTTTGGCTATGTACAGGTTCCTCATGAGCACAATTAAATGTTCTGGAATACTCATTCTCCACAGTGCCAAAGCTTGTCATGATCCATTTGGGTTTATTTTTTTTTTGTTTATTTATTTATTTATTTTTGCATAGTGAGTTGTTGTTGTCAGGTGCCATCGAGTCAGAACCAACTCATAGCGACCCCATGCACAGCAGAACGAAACAATGTCTGATCCTGGGCCAACCTCACTACCGCCGCCACATTTGACGCCAT